>NC_080164.1:103216785-103481770 GCF_950295315.1 Erinaceus europaeus | reverse complement strand
GACTCCCCTGCTGGTGGGGAGTCAGGGGCTCAAACCTTACTTTAGTTGTTGTTTGTTTGTTTTAACCAGAGCACTTTTCAGCTCTGGTTTCTGGTGGTATCTTGGTTTGAATATTTTTGAGACTCAAGCATGAAAGCATGAAAGCCTTCTGCATAACCTCTGTGCTGTTATATCCTTACTTAGTAATGTCCAAATCCTCTATCTTCAGAAAAATATCTAGATATTGGTAGTTCTTTTATTTTCTGTGGTTTTTTTTTTTTTTGTGTGTGTGTGTGTGTGAGCTATCATTTATCCAGTCTTTATGGGCTGCATGTACCTTGAAGCATTTTAGCAAAGAAATATATTTTATGTCAAACACAAGTCATATAGCTTCTAGCTGAATAAAAGTCAAAATAAGATCTTGGATCATTAGTAAAATGTTCTGTTTTCTTCTTTTTATTTTAAAGGCTATCCAAAACATCTAAACTAGTGTTAAGTAAAAATAGACACTTCTTTGGAGTGACTATCTGTATAGGAAGACTATAATTCTAGCATAGCTTTCCCTTTGAAATAAGAAAGCAGATGATGCTCCTCACTGGACAGTATTTGATTTTATTGTTTATTTCTTTGTCTAGTGGGCATTGTGAGTAAACTGAAGATGAAGTGGTTCAAGGAGTGCTCTTGGCATTGTACTTAGCTGTAGGATCTTTCCTCTCATCCTACCTCTGTTCTTGCATTACAGTTACACTGCAGGTAGAATGCATACCAGGCCCCTGTGCTACTATGCACTCAAAACTTTAACTCTTAAAACTCCTACCTCTCTTTCTTCTCCCGTCTTCCCCTTCTCTCTAAGAGGAAGAGAAAGAAAAGCCATGAAGTAAAAACAAATGCATACCAGGGGGCCTTGTGGTAGCACAGTGGGTTAAGCACACATGGTGCGAACAGCAGGGACCAATTCAAGGATCCCAGTTCAAGCCCCGAACTCCCCACCTGCTGGGGGATCGCTTCACAAGCAGTGAAACAGGTCTGCAGGTGTCTTTCTCTTCCCCTCTCTGTCTTCTCATCCTCTCTGGATTTCTCTCTGCCCTATCCACCAATGACAGCAATAGCAACAACAACAATAATAACAACAACGATAAACAACAAGGGCAACACAATAGCCTCCAGGAGCAGTAGATTCGTAGTGTAGACACCGGACTCCAGCAATAACCCTGGAGGCAAGGAGAGAGAGAGAGAGAGAGAGAGAGAGAGAGACAGGAGAGAAAAAAGAAGGGAATGACTACCAGTAAAATGATTAAAAAAAAAAGACTAAGGGGTTATCATAGGTCTTTACGACTTTTACTTTAAAAAAAAGAGCAAATTATATTGTCCTTTCTTCTGCTTTCTTATAAATAATAATCAAAACAGATTTATGCAGATAAAGCAAAAACAAAAGAGACTACGGCTTGTGGACATCTGATTAGTAAACTTTGACTCAATATTTAAGAACAGGAATAGAGACACTTTCGGTGAAGGACTAGAGGTTAAATAAACATTTCAAGAATCTGTGCCATGCTTCTGCTTTGGCTCTTCAATCACATTATGATGGTGAGAAAGTAGCTGTAAAAATAGGTAATCCAGTGGCTGTCTGTGTTCTTATACCATTCACGTGTGGAAAATTAAATTCATTTTTTAGAGTTTTTTTTTTTTTTAGCTATTAAGAAATACAAATCAGGCTGGGTGGTGCACATGTTACAATGGGCAAGGACTGGAGTCAGGCGGTAGCCCAGCGGGTTAAGTGTATGTGGCGCAAAGCGCAAGGACTGGCGTAAGGATCCTGGTTTGAGCCCCCGCAGGGAGCTCTCCTGCAGGGGAGTTGCTTCACAGGCAGTGAAACAGGTCTGCAGGTATCTTTCTCTCCCCTCTCTCTGTCTCCTCCTCCTCTACCCATTTCTCTCTGTCCTATCCAATAACGACAACAACAGTAACAACAAGAATAATAACTACAACAATAAAATAAGCGTAACAAAAGGGAATACATAAATATTAGAAAACAAGGGCAACAAAAGGGAATAAATAAATAAATATTAAAAAAAACAATATGCAAGGACCTGGGTTCAAATCCCCAACCCCCCATCTGCAAGGGGAAAGCTTTGCAAGTGGTGAAGCAGTGTAACAGATGTCTCTCTGTCTCTCTCCCTTCTCTACCACCCTCTTCCATCTCAATTTCTGGCTGTTTCTATCCAATAAATAAATAAAGATTAAAAACTAATTAAAAAGAAATACAGATCCCCACCTGCTAGAGGAAAGCTTTGCAAGTAAAAGACAAATCCCCACCTGCCTGGGGAAAGCTTTGCAAGTAGTGAAGCAGGGCTGCAGGTGTCTCCTCTCTGTCTCTCTCCCTCTCTATTTCTCCCTACACTCTTGATTTCTCTCTGTCTCTATGCAATAATAAATACATTCTTCAAAAAACAACAAAAAAGAAATACAAATATAATTCTTAGGTTTTTCAAGCCCTAAGAAATCAGCAATGAACCTGGTTCTTGAGTTATACTCTACCAAGTCCAATACAAAGAATACTTACTATTCAGTATGCACTGACAACAGTGAGAATAGCTACCACTTTCTGGACACTTACTGCATACAGAGCATTGTGCCTAGGGTATTTAGTCATCTTATTTAATCTGTGAGGTACTATCACTTCAATAAAAAGTATAAAAAGTAGTCCATGGTTATCTAGTGATTTGTTGCACAGAAATGCACATATCAATTTTATTGTACATTTAAAAAAGGTGGAAAAACAAACAAACAAAAAACATGTGCTGAATTCCTTAGAATAAGCTGTGATTATGAGAGATACTGCAAAACCATAGGAAAACAGGAAAAATGAGTTTCTAATGTGCCCCTTTCCACTCATACGCACCAATTCTGAATTCTTTTTTTTAATATTTTTTTAATTAATTTTATTTTTAAGAGAGATGAAGAGAGGAGAGAGAGAGAAACACCAGAGCACTGCTCAGCTCAAGCTTATGGTGGTGTGGGGGATTGAACCTGGGACTTAGGAGCCTCAGGCATGAGAGTCTGTTTGCATAACCATTATGCTGTCTCCCCTGCCCCAATTCTGAATTCTTTAACAATCCCCATGCTCACTTCTTAATTCAGCTAAACCTGAAAACCACTTTCTATAGGACCCTGGAGAAAGCTTTCCCAGCAGACCTCATGCTTTCCCAATAGTGAGAGCCTGGGTTAGAGCCCTGGAATTTGGGATAAGCAGGGATGGGACCCAGATCATCTTGTATTTATTCATGAATAGGCTGGAAAGAAAGCCTTCACTATTCCGTTCATGGATATATGTTATACTGTGACATGATAGTAAATGCACTGACTCTGTACTAGTCAACTTCAGAATCATTACTTAAGAGTTATTTTTATGTAAATATAAAGGGATACTGATCACCAAATATACCCTTCCTAGGACAGAAGTGTAGAGAAAGATCTTAAAAATCACAGAGGAAAAACTGAGTGATAGAGAAAGAAAATAGAGAGGTGTCTTTTTAAAAAAATATTTTTAGTGGTCTGGAAGGTGGACTTTCAAGAATGAGGTCCTGAGTTCAATCCCTGGCAACACATGTACCAGAGTGATGTCTGGTTCTTTCTCTCTCTCTCTCTCTCCCATCATTTCTCATGAATCAATAAATAAAATTAATATATATATATTCTGTTTATTATTGGATATAGGCAGAGAAAAATTGGGGGGAATAGAGAGGGAGCGAGACAGAGAGACACCTGCAGACTTGCTTCAACAGTCATGAAGCTTTCGCCCTGCAGGTGAGGACCAAGGTCTTTGAACCTGGGTCTTTGCACACTGTAATATTTGTGATTAACCAGGTGTGCCACTGCTTGGCTCCTGAGAAGTGTCTTTATAGTGTCTGTAAATATGTAAAGGAATTCCATGAAAAAGAAATGCACAATTGCTTCTCCCTTGTAATGGTACATTTAGGACTAATGAACAGAAATCAGCACATGCAAATTACACTGTGATTGGGAATCCTAGAAAATCTTTTAGACATGAAAGGTATTTCCAGTTGTATATGAGCACTGCAGTGGGGAAGGGACAGTTTGACCAGAAGAAACTGTAAGCAAATATTGCCATTGTGGCACAAGGTCAGGGCAAAAGTGAGATTCAGTGATTCAGTTGAAGAGTCACATTTAATGACAAGACAGTTTATCCAGGACAGTAATAGTCTAGGGACAAGTTTCAGAGAGTATATAGGACATAAATATGGCTTAGTCTGATTGTAGATTTTGCTTCTGGGAACTGAATGGACCTACTCCCATCTCTAGAACACATCCAGTGGTGGACCCGACTCAGGAACTTACTTGACCCAAGACCAAACTCCACAATGCTGAAGTTGAATTTTGGGTGCATTAAGGAGTGAATGTGTGAGCCCTATCAAGTAAGTGGCTTAACACCTCTAGGGCAAAGGGTCACCTGTCATCTTCTGAGAGCCATTTGACTTTAGGAATTCTGGATAATTTTTGAGTCAAGTTTATGGTCTAAAGAATAATTTTGGTGTGAAGCGTAAGGACTTGCACAAGGATCCTAGCTCTATCCCCCAGCTCTCCATCTGCAGGGTAGGTCTTCAGGTGTCTCTCTGTCTTTATCTCACCCTTCTCTCTCAATTTCTCTCTGTCCTATCTAATAAAATTGACAAAATGGCCTCAAGGAGCAGTTGGTTCATAGTCCTGGCAAAAAGCCCCAGCAATAACCCTGGAGGAAAAAAAAAAAAAAGAAGAATTTTGTATATAAAGGACAAAAAAAAAAATAGGCATAAAATCTACCTGTATGAAAAGTTTCTCCACTGCATATGCAGCACGTTTATTGCTTTTTTGAATATAATAAATACATTTATTGAGGTATCTGACCAATTTTCATAATGAAAGGATAATCTCCTTTGTTAATAATGAAACAGTACAGATTAGAGGAATCATAGTGAATATACTGAGAGAACTATAATGTGGAGAGTATAGAATTTGGCATGATTAATTAATTATCAGCAAGATCAGGTTTGTTATTCTGAAATTTTTCAAACTTCCTGAGTGAAGTAGTAAAGAGGAATAAAAATGGTTAATCTCTACTTTCTTGTTCTTTAGAATTCTTGCTGTTTATCCATTAGAGGTAAAAAGAGGAGTCCTGTAATTCAGGTGGTGACAGAAAGATGAGGGATCTGAGAGTGCATTGCTCCTGAAAATTAGGCCCATTTTTATAAAGAAATACCTCTGTCATTTTAGAAATCAGTTATATTGTCATACTCACTGAGCTAAAAAAAGAAGTGTGAATGAATCTAAATAGTTATATATAAGATGCTTAAAAGGTAACTTTGATTAAGTACTTCAAGTGACTGTACCCATGTACTGCAAAGGTTTTTAGTCTCAAAATGTTGGAAATGGTTATAGGAGTTGTGAAAAAAGAGAATGAAAGAAAAAGAAAAAACTATATAGTAAAACACTACTCAATAAAACTCTAAAGTTATAAGTAAATGAATAAATAAAACTTAATTTACTAAATTTAAGTTAATTTAAATTTCAGATAAAATATGATGAATCCAGGTACTCAGAGTCCAGTTAATTAGCATGGTTCAGTAAAAATGACTGGGTTTGAAATTTCCAGTATTAGCAATCAGCAGCAGATGCCTTAATCTTTTTCTTCCCTAAATAGCTTCATACCTCAGTAGCATAAATTCCATATTTTACTTCAAAAAATAACCATGAAATATAGAACTAAAAATATTACCTGTGGCGCAGGTGGCATAAAGCACAAGAACCGGCGTAAGGATCCCGGTTCAAGCCCCCAGCTCCCCACCTGCAGGGGAGTCCTTCACACGTGGTGAAGCAGGTCTGTAGGTGTCTGTCTTTCTCTCCCCCTCTCCGTCTTCCCTTCCTCTCTCCATTTCTCTCTGTCCTTTCCAACAACAACGACATCAAAAACAACAACAATAATAACTACAACAATAAAATAACAAGGGCATCAAAAGGAAATGAATAAATGAATATTAAAAAAATACTACCTGTGGGTAAATTAACAAGGTTCTATAGTGTCTAAATGTGTCTGAAATGGTGTATTTGAATTGTTCATCGTTTCCCACTGAAGATTATAGGAGAAATAAATTTGTGTAAGTAAGCAGAAAAGGAAAGAAGGAAGGAAAGAAAGAAAGAAGGGAGGAAGGAGGAAGAAAAAATGAAAGAAGGAAAGAAAGAAAACATAAATGTCAAGCAGTTGTGTAGTGCAACTTTACCCTCAGGCTTTGTAACACTATACAGAATCTTAGAAATTGCCTAATGGAACAGCATGTAGATGTGTTTTATAGTGAGACACACATCTGTAAATTAATATGGGATGTAGGAGACAAAGTGTATAATCTAATTATTGATGGGTTTTGGAAAAAAATGTTACTTATATTATGCATCCAATTGGGGTCCAAATCTCAAGCACTACATTAGTTCATGCATTACGTGATACCTATTACTGTCTCTAGTCTGTGAACATTTCAATTCTAGGTGCAAGCATTAAGTCTTACACTGTACTTGTTCTGCCTTTATGCTTAATAAATTGCATGGTGGTAGAAGTGGTCTTTTCTCCCTTACTATTTCCTGGATAAAGTGCTTTCTTCCTTCCTTCCTTCCTTCCTTCCTTCCTTCCTTCCTTCCTTCCTTCCTTCCTTCCTTCCTTCCTTCCTTTCTTTCTTTCTTTTTTGATAGATACACAAAGAATTTGAGAGGAGAGGGGGAGATAGAAAGGGAAGGAGACAGAGAGACACCTGCAGCCCTGCTTCACCACTTGTGAAGCTTCCCACCCCCTACAGGTGGGGACTAGGAGCTTGAACCTGGGTCCTTGTGCATTTTATTGTGTGAGCATAACCAGATACACCACCACCTGGCCCCTAAGGTTCTTTATTTGAAATAAATACTAAATACTCTTGGCTGATAACAGAAAATTTCAACACCTTTAAAATTATTTTTCCTATCGTGTATGTTCAAAGTGACACTTCAATCACAGAATATTCCTAAAATTACAAAAAATAAATGTAACTATTTTGCACTGTAGCTTGCTTTTTTTTTTTGTTCCAGCTATTTATTAGATTATTGTCACCAAGTTTATTAATGGAGTTTGGTATCGGCAGGGCCCCAATGCTCCTTGTGGCCTTTTCTGTTGTTTCTTCTGTCTTTTTTTGAAAGGAAAAGGGGGGGGGGTGGGAAGGAGAAGAAGAAAGGGGGTGGGGAGTGACATGCAACACTGCTCCACTGTTTGTGAAGCTTCCTCCCTAAAGGTGGGGACCAGGGACTTGGACCCAGGTCTTCATGCATGCTACTGTGTGTGCTCTTCTGGGTGAGCTATATTATAGCTTCACATATATTTGAATGGAAATGTAAAGTCATTATCTACTTGTTGATGTATTGGCTTCTTTGGAAAATCATGATGCCTTTTTTGTATGGAAAAACAGAAATGTGTCATGATTTTTCCAATAACCATATGTTATGAGATATAATGAAAAATGATTTCTTACAATAATACTCTAAAACATTAAAAATGAATTCAAATTCAATTAAATAAGCAAAAAAAAGGAATCAGAAAGGTGAAAAGAAAATGTTTCAAATATGTCTTCAATGTTTAAAAATATAAAGTGTCTGTTTAAATATACACCAATTCACTATTTACTGGCTACCGTTCTTCTTGCTTCAGATAGACACAGATATTTGTGTGATTATAAGCAATAATCCAATCTAATATTATTTCTTTTTGGTGTAAGATCAATATCCTTATTCAACATAATTGTGAAAATTGATTTAAGAAAAGGCATAGTAAGTTATTTGCAAGGAAAGTGTTTGCAAAGTGAGTGCTTCAAGAATTTCCTGTTGATGAATATTCTTTTATGACTTTCAGTGTCCTGATGTTATACATAAATAACAGCGTAAAATTTGGCATCGACTAAGATCTGAGACTATTTCCCAGTATTTTACATTGCTCTTATTCAAGTATCTAAGAAAGTGTAATAATGGAATTACAATAAAACAATCACTTATCAGCTTTTTTCTGTCCTTCACTCTTCCCCTTTTCATTGTTAGTGCAGCATGTAAGTTCTAAATACATTGGAATATAAATACATTAAATATAAGCTCTGGATACATTGGAAATCTTGCTGTTCTTTTCTAAAAAATCTCTATAGCCCACAGATTTATCATAGATGATATATAGCCCCTCTTTCTCTTGGTCTGCCTTGGAGATAATCTTTCCACATAGCAGTTAAAGACACAGTGAGTCCCTGATGAAGAGTCCTGGTGTTTTTGGGAAAGTGTGTGTAAAGTCAGTGGTTTGCACTGTTGTCCATGGTCCAGATGACCTGTGGCTCTGCAGATTTCCGAGTATCAGGCTGTGAGTTTGAGTTTATTTGAATTTAGGTGCATATACCTTGTCACATTTAGTCATCAGGTATGAATGTCTTAAAGGCATTGCCATTTTCTGCAGAACCGTGTGTGTGTGTGTGTGTGTGTGTGTGTGTGTGTGTGTGTGTGTGTGTGTGTTTGTTTTAAATCTTGTAGGACCTCCTAATATCTATTGATAGAAGGAGAAGAAGAATGGAAGCGAAAGAATGTGTTCTGGCTATCTCGTCTAGACTCTGATAACCACGAAGGGTTTAGCACTAATTGATTTAAGTACTTTTAATGCTACTACTTAATGAGCACAGTCTTTCTGAGTTCACTTTTCAGCCAACAAAATGTGTTGATTTTTCTTCAGCACTAGTCAGAAGAGAGAGGATACATCTTGCTAGGGAAAATTATGAGATCAGCTTTATAGAACTCAATATCTATTTAATGTGTATCTTACATAAGAACTGCATTTAGTACTTTTTTTATCACATTACTGCAAAGATATGTATAACTTTTAAATGGCGTCTGTGACAAGAAGGAAATTATGTAAGGCTTTCGAGTGCACATTATGTTTTTAAGCTTGTGATTGTGAATATAAAAAATCCTCAACTATAAAAACCGAGTCCAATTTAAGTAGTCCAAGTACACAATCCACTGTGTTGCTTATCTGTATTCCCAAGAGCAACTGGAAAACTGGAAGTGACTACATATTGCTTAATTAATACACTTAAGCACCTGCCTAAGATATTCTACTTCAGCAAAGTTCAAGCATCTTGAAATTACTTATTGCTAAAAATGGACTTTTAATGTCTAGATATATAACTGAAAATCTTGAAATACAGTCCACATTCTTTATGAAATAATAATGTAAATACTTGCTAATTCCTTATATCCAAAAACAACTAAAAATGCTCTACAATAAAATAATTCATTTTTATACCTTATACATGTACATTTAGTTTAGACATTTATATAAACATTTATAAAAAACCAAGTCTCATATCTAAAGAAAATAACACCTATTAAAAAGTATTTCTAGTGGTCCGGGAGGTGGTGCAGTGATAAAGCTTTGGACTCTCAAGCATGAGGTCCTGAGTTCGATCCCCGGCAGCACATGTGCCAGAGTGATGTCTGCTTCTTTCTCTCTCTTCCTATATTTCTCATAAATAAATAAATAAATAAATAAGATCTTTTTTACAAAAAGTATTTCTAAAACATTAATTCCACTATAAAGAAATAAAAAAAAAGTATTTCTGTGGGAGTTGGGCAGTAGTGCAGCAGATTAATTGCACGTGATGCAAAGCGCAAGGGTCGCTTAAGGATTACAGTTTGAGCCCCCAGATCCCCATATGCAGAAGAGTCGCTTCACAGGTGGTGAAGCAGGTCTGCAGGTGTCTATATCTTTCTCTCCCTGTCTCTGTGTCTTTCTCTCCCCGTCTCTTTCTCTCTGTGTCTTCCCCTCCTCTCTTCATATCTCTCTGTTATCCAACAATGATGAGATCAACAACAACCACAATAATAACTACAACAATAGAAACAAGGGCAACAAAAAGGAAAAAAATAAGTAAATATTTAAAAAAACTTAAAAAAAAATAAAAGTATTTCTGTGAAATTTGAGTGAAAGACTGTGTGATTCAAGGAATCCGAAAAGTTTTGTCTGAGTCCCAGCACAGCTTCAGATAAGACATCTACATTATTTTGAAAAATGTTTTTAAACCAAACAGATTTCTGATATTTCTTTGTTAAATGCTCTAAGTTATAACACCTCAAATTTTGTTGTTAAATCAGTGCTTTATTATTCTGTCTTAGTAAATACATAAACTTGATTTCATATATTTTTATACAAAGTTTATCGTTATCTAATAGACAAGAACACTATTATACTAGTATATGGAATTTAAAAGAAGACCAGAAGTGAAAATACAAAGCACAATTTGTGCTGGAGTTGTATTGCACCAAAGAAAAAGACTGTGGGTGGTGGGGAGGGTTCAGATTCTGGGACATCATGACAAAGGACCTAGTAGGGGTTGAATTATTATGCATGTACAAATTTTATACATATATTTTACTGTCATCTACAAGCTATTAGGCCCCCAATAAAGAAATTTGAAAAAAAAAGAAAGGAATTTAAGATAAAGACGTAGCTTAGGGATAATTTTGAATTTGGAGATTAAAAATGAACCTCAAAAAGATGAACTGGCATTAATGTTGTTTAGTTCAAATTCAGGCATTCTTACCCTGTATTTAAGGACTCTTCCCTCATGATTATATATGAGTTATTACGTTTAGAGTAACTCCTTTGTTGATAACTAATTTCCAGCTTAAATAAATGTTTTATTTATACTTCACAACCACCCCCCAAGCATTATATCACCTTTATTTTTCGAAATAGTATCTAGGTTTTACACAAGAAATTGCAGATTGCAAAGACTGCCTTATCTATCGCCTCATGCCTCTACTGAAGTATCACTGCAGTTTATTTCAGTTCTGATCATCACAGCTGTTTTCTTTCATTTCAAAAATGCTAATAACTTTTTAAAAGAGAAATGATATTTTGAATTAGGAAATCAGCTGCTCTTTCTTTTTGTGAATTGTCCAAATCTTGACAAGATAATTGCAACCTGTTAGTTTTCCCCTTTATTTCATCAATTCTCTGGAACCTTGGAGCCCTTAGCAGTGATGCTTAAGGACTGCAGCTAGACCAATGGTAGTGTGTTCAAGTGGAACAATGGCATTCTATCTGTAAGGAGATGACCTTGTAAAATGCCAGGGTGGTCTGTTTGTGAGCTCAGTGGCATTTTATCAGCAGTTTATAGTTTAATTGGAGAGCAGTCCTATATACTTACATATCAAAATCAGATAATGTCAGTGGTTATGCTTTTTGTCATGCATTATAATGAAGTTATAGAGCCACATCAGTTTTCTTACTGTAACATACAGTCAATTTTATGTTCTTAAATGTTTACTAACTATTAAACAAAATAAATATATCTTAAACATTAGAATAAATTATTCTGTCAAATTGAAACTTGAATGATTTTCTTACAACAGATTTTATTTACTTTGGCAGGCAATTTTTAGATAGATCATTATCTGAGGAATAAATTAACTTTTTTATTTCCTTAATTTCACATGCATATGCTATGTTTGTAGTAAATGTTAAGAGTTCTTATTGCTTAGGATTCTACCAAGTAATGGATAATGTAGTTGAAAGGAACTTGGTAAGAATTTTGGTGAGTCTGGCTAAGGGTTTTTCAATTTTGTTTACTCTTCCAAAGAAAGAATAGTTAGCTTTGTTGATATTTTTTGTAGTTCTCTTATTTCCAATGTTATTTATTTCTGCCCTAATTTTAGTTATTTGAGTCCTTCTAGTTGCTCTAGGGTTGCTTTGTTCCTTATCTTTAAGTTTTTAAGGTGTGCCACCGGTTATTTATTTGAGCTTTTTCTTGTTTCCTTTTTTTTAAAAAATTTATTCCCTTTTGTTGCCCTTGTTCTATTGTTGTAGGTATTACTGTTGTTGATGTCATCTTTGTTGGATAGGACAGAGAGAAATAGAGAGAGGAG
Organism: Erinaceus europaeus; assembly: GCF_950295315.1. Taxonomy (NCBI): domain Eukaryota; kingdom Metazoa; phylum Chordata; class Mammalia; order Eulipotyphla; family Erinaceidae; genus Erinaceus; species Erinaceus europaeus. The sequence goes on along the minus strand of NC_080164.1, from coordinate 103,469,821 downwards.
GGGAAGACAGAGAGGAGAGTAAGATAGACACCTGCAGACCTGCTTTACCACCTGTGAAGCGACTCCCCTGCAGGTGGGGAGCCCAGGGCTCAAACCATTTCTTGTTTCCTAATGAGTGCTTCCACCTTCTGCATCCCATAAAGAATTTTGGTTCATACTACCAGAGGGATAAAGAATAGGGAAGCTTTCAGTGGAGGGGATGGGACACAGCACTCTGGTGGTAGCAACTGTGTAAAATTGTACCCCTATTATGATACAATCTTGTTAATCACTAATGAAAAAAGAATTTTAGAAGATGGGAATTCTAGTGGGTTGCCATAGAGTACATTACGTCTGGAAGTGCTAGAGATGTAGTTTTACATTTGGGGCATTTGTGAATAATTCCTTAGGGGACCTTTGAATTGAAATAGAATATTTTTTCCTACTATTTTATTCCAGTTTTTCACTCCCACATATAATACATGTCTTACAGTTAAAAGGAATATTCAGATGAAATCCTTATGGGTTGCAGATATGTCTGAAAACAGCATAATGGCATGCAGAAAGTTTCATGCCTGAGCTTCTGTAGAGTATAGAATCGGTCCCTAGAAACACCATATGCCAAAGGTTAAGCAGCGATCTGGTAAAAAATAAAAGCCAGAACTGTGGTAATGGTAGGCCAATATGGTAAAATAGTGAAAGAGAGAGACAGAGATGAAAGAAAAACACCCTCAGAACACTGATCAATTCTGGTTTGTGGCGGTACTGGGGCCTTGAACCTAAGACCTCAGAGTCTAGGGCATGACAAGTCTTTTGCATAACTATTGTGCTGTATCTTCTATCTCCCTAATATTTCAAAATAGCTTTTGTAAGCTCTCTGGACGGTATAACTAATGATTGTATCTACAGATCTATTTAACAATACCTACCTATACTACTGCCACAATTACTGGACACTTAAACTCCATGAAATTTCATATATAATCCTTCTTCAGTTCACTAGTTGGAACTTATCCTGCAGGAAAATAGTAATGTCTTGCTTGAAAAACTTTAGATTAGTGATGTAAATATCCATGTTCTTTGCTTTCTACTGTGTGAAACACCACATTAAGTGTCAATAAATAACTCTTAAGTCACTGAAATGTTATGGAGTGACTCCCCAGAATAGCCTAGTAATACTGATATTTCTAAACATTTTTTAAAATTTTATTTATAAAAAGGAAACACTGGGGAGTTGGTTGGTAGCACAGTGGGTTAAGTGCATGTGGCACAAAGCGCAAGGACCTACTTAAGGATCCCGGTTTGATTCCCTGGCTCCCCAAGTACAGGGAGTGAAGTAGGTCTGCAGGTGTCTTTCTCTCCCCTTCTCTGTCTTCCTCTCCTCTCTCCATTTCTCTGTCCTGTCTAACAACAACATCAATAATAATTACACCAATAATAAAAAGGGGGGGGTCGGGCGGTGGCGCAGTGGGTTAAGCGCACGTGGCGCAAAGCTCAGGGACGGGATAAGGATCCCGGTTCGAGCCCCTGGCTCCCCACCTGCAGGGGAGTCGCTTCCCAGGCGGTGAAGCAGGTCTGCAGGTGTCTATCTTTCTTTCTCCCTCTCTCTCTGTCTTCCCCTCCTCTCTCCATTTCTCTCTGTCCTATCCAACAACAAAGCAACGTCAACAATGGCAATAATAACCACAAAGAGGCTGCAACAACTAGGGCAACAAAAAGGGGGAAAAATGCCCTCCAGGAGCGGTGGATTCATGGTGCAGGCACCGAGCCCAGCAATAACCCTGGAGGAGAAAAAATAATAATAAAAAGGGCAACAAAAGGGAATACATAAATAAATATTTTTTAAAATCTTAAAAAGAAAAAAAAAGAAACACTGACAAAACCATAGGATAAGAGGGGTTCAACTCCACACAATTACCACCACCGTATTCCCTCCCTTCCCCTGATAGCTTTCCTTTTCTTAACCCTCTGGGAGTATGGACCCAGGGTCATTATGGGGTGCAGAAGGTAATTGCTTCCCAGATAAACATGGGCATTGACAGGTCGATCCAATACTTCCAGCCCCCCCTAACATTTTTATATGAATATTGAAACCTTTTATCTAGTAGTCTTAGAATGAAATATTTAAAATCTGCACAAAAACAAGAGATTAAAGCCAATGTTTCATCTACGATATAATAGCAATTTATAACAGGTGCAAGGAAAACAGCATAATGGCTGTGCAGAAAGTTTCATACTTGACCTTCTGTAGGGTCCAGATTAAGTCCCCAGCAACACCATAAGTCAAAGCTTGAGCAGTGATCTGGCAGAAAGTAAAAGCCAGAAATGTTATAACGGTATCCCAGTACAGCAAAATAAATAAAAGCCTGTGAATGGGCATATGTCCCTATAAGTGTGTGTGTGTGTGTGTGTGTGTGTGTGTGTCACTATTAAAATTATTTGGGTGTTTAACCCAGTTTATTAACTATAGATAATGCATTGATATTAGCTATTATAACAGATAATTGTTAAAAATCATAAAGCCTTACTGGAACTTTTTCTCATCACATAAGACACAGATAGGTCTTTCAGTTTCATATGTTACTTTCTTCCAAGAACACATTTATGGATACTAATTGCTTATGACATGTGATTTCATCATTTTCACAACCTAGCTTCCATCATTCTTAGCTTGTTACAGAAAACATAACTAGGTTGAGAAGAATACATTTCACTGGAACATCCTTTCTGTTACTAGAATGCAGAAAGTGGAATTGAACTAAAGCTGGGGAGGAAAAGTAGGCTCTCTCTCTCTCTCTCTCTCTCTCCTTTCTCTGTTACTTTTATTCACTCTCCATTTCCCTCTCTATCTCTCTCTCTCCCTCCCTCCCTTCCTCTCTCTCCCCTCTCTCCCCCTTTATGGTGACCATGGAGATATAGTGAATTTGATAAAAATACTTATTTCCATTAAAAACAGCTAGGGTGGTAAATCAGTAAAAATATATCTCACCAAACAAGTATAAAATACATAACTTAAATTAATTAATTTTCTCTTTGCTAAGCCTTTTAAAAGTTTTATAAGTTGGTGCCAGGTGATAGCACACCTGTCAGAGTGCATGTGTTATAATATAGAATCCAGATCATCAAGCCTGTGTGGTGAAATTTTACCTATGTGAGGCACCAATAGCATCTCTCTCTCTCTTTCACACACACCAATAAATAAATAAGAGGGCAGTAAGAGAGAGCCCTTCTATTTGTCCTGTTTCCCACCAGCTGTTCATTACTTTCAACACAGTGTGTGCACCATTTGTTGTTGTCTCCCCGCCTTAAGGAAGGGAAGTGTTGAATCACATGCCCTATTAAGTAAAAAATTGCAGTGACAGGTCTTCCTGAATTTAGAAGGAACACAGGCCTTCGTAAATTATGTTCTCTATCTGATAGTATTGATTAACAACAACAACAAAATGCTTATGGTAGTTTCAAATGTGTGTCTACTACATCTTGGAATACATTACTAAATGCAATATGGTGGATATCATGAACACAGTTTAACCATTCTTTAATTTCAGGGGTCATTTAAAGCAACATAAGATTTCAGATAGTTTGTAATGGTTAAAACACATAAGATGTTTAAAAGCAGAAATGCCTTCTTACTCATCTAAAATTTGTGCTTGTTCCTTTGGTGAGATCTGGCATTGCTGTAGTTTGAATGGCATCTTTTATTAACTGTAAGGGAAGCCACTCAAAGTACTGCAGATTATAGGAAGAACAAGTAGATCCTTTGTACAAGTTTGTTTTTTATGATTGTTTGATTTATTATGTTTTAGAAAATATGAGTTGCTGTGAGAATATATACAGTGTGACATGTGTCCTGCTTGCTGAGGTATTTCTTCTGTCCCTTGTGCTTATTATAAATACATCAAATTCGTGGTACAAGCTTGAAGTAGAGTTGACAGGATATTGCATTTTCTCTTTACCAAAGATGTAAGAAGACTTATAAGATATACACAGTAGTGAAAGCTTAATATACCCCAAGGAATGTAACTTTTAAAAATGCTAATTAGCGTAAGTACATACAGGGAGTAAAAGATTGAGACTAGTACAAAGCTTGAAGCTATAACTAATGACAAAATTGTCAAATTTGAATTCAACATCTAGAGTCAATAATAAAGAAGAAACTGTTTTAGGCTGGGGGGTACAGATCCATCTACCAATACCCATGTCCTGCAGAGAAGCCAGAATCCCCACCTTCTGCACCCCAAAAATAATTTTGGTCCATACTCCCAGTAGAGGAGAAATGAAGGGGAAGATGACCAGGGGGCACTGAGCTCCATCTCCCTCAAGACCCGGAGAGAGAAAAGGAAAGCGGAAGAATATTTGGATGTAGTAATAGGTGGTTGTGTGACTTGGAAATGAAGAGAATGGGTCAGGTGGTGGCTCCCTTGGTAGAGTGCACAGGTTACCATGGGTAAGGATCTGGGTTCAAGCCCCTTGCCCCCAACCTGCAGGGGGAATGTTTCACAAGGGGTGAAGCAGGTCTGCAGGAGTCTCCTTTTCTCTAGATTTCCCTCTGTCTCTATCCAATAAGTTAAAATTATAAATATTTAAAAAATAAATAAGAAGAGACCATGGGGAAAATGGGCAAATATAGATAGTTGTAGAAATAATAGTTAACTCATATTTGCAAACTTTAGAGAACTGCTGTAGCTTATAATGAAGGGATGGGGATCCAGAAGTCTGGTGGGGGGAATGGTACACAGTTGTGCCCCTGTTATATTTCAATTTTATACATCAATATAAAAAGGTATCAAAAAGGAGGAGGAAGAGAAAGAAAATTTTTCAGTAGTTCCAATGTCACTGGTACTAGACTCACACAGATAATTTTCTGTACAATGTTGCTATGGCCTTAGAGTTTCTTAAGACCCCTTATGATAGTTTCCATCCACTGACATAGGTGATATCACAGTAAGACAATAAAAGCATTTCTTTTACTTATCATTCTATTCATTTATTTATTGATTGATACAGAGATAAATTGAGATGGACAGTGGACATAGTGAAGCTTCTTCCCTTCCCCCTTCAGTCCCCCACAAGTGGTAACCAGGGGCTTAAGCTCAGGGATCTGTGCTTTGTAGAATGTATGTATCCTTCACTGAGTTCAACACCACCTGACCCCAATAGAAACATCAATGTCCAGTATAATACCATTCCCATCTTTGCTTATCTACTTAAATTTAGAGTGGATAGAATGTTACAATAGTGAAGACTGGGAAGGACTAAATTCTCTTCAAGCAAATTAAAGGCTGTTTTTCTCAGACAATCTTTTGTATACTAGGGAATCTGAACCAGAGAGGTTACTAGAATGGAACTACTTAAATGTGAAAGAGCATGCATTAATTAATAGAGAGTGGAATATATATACACTATGGAAAATTTAATTCTGAAGAACATTTGCCCAAAGAGAAGGCCATGCTACTTTATTTTAGTTCAAATCATTTCTTTTAATTATTTTTATCAAGGTTATTGCTGAGGCTCAGTACCAGTACTGGTAATCCAGTACCCATCCCCTCCTTTATATTGTATTTGATAGGACAGAGAGAAATTGAGAGGAGAGAGGGAGATAGAGAGGAAGAGAGATAAAGAGCTAACTGCAGCTTTTTTTCACCACTCCATGAAGCTTTCCCCCTATAAGTGTGGAGTGGGGACTTGCACACAGGACTTTGTATGTGCATACTCAATTGTGTGTGCTCCCACCTGACCCCTTTGAATCACTTCTTATCTACAAGTTTACTGGATGACCAAATGTCCAATTGTCCTACTACATTAATTTTTAATTAACCATAGGAACCATAATCTAGAACAAATGTAATGTAGGTATAACTACATTACATTTTTGTCTCCAGGGTTATTGCTGGGGCTTGGTGCCTGCAAAACAAATCCACTGCTCCTGGAGACTATTTTTTCCCATTTTTTGACCTTGTTGTTTTTATCATTGTTGTTATTACTGTTATTATTGCTTTTTTTCCCTTGCCTCCAGGATTATCACAGGGGCTCTGTGTCTGAACTATGTATTCATTGCTCCTGGCAGCCATTTTTTCCATTTTTTTGTTGTCGTTGTTGCTGTTATTGTTAAATAGGACAGAGAGAAATTAAGAAAGAAGGGGAATATAGAGAGCGGGAAAGAAAAATAGACAGCTACAGACCTGCTTTACTGCTTGTGAAATGATCCCCTTGCAGGTGGGGAGCCAGGGACTCAAACCAAGATCCTAGTGCTGGTCATTGTGCTTTGTACTATGTGTGCTTAACCCAGTGTGCTACTGCCTTGACCCCTAATAGACTGCTTATAGCAGAAAATAGGAGTATCTGACGCTTGTTTTAAATGAAATACAAAGTTTAAGAATGCTACTTGTTTCCACATCTCAGAATCAGTGGATATGCATATGGATTTTATATGGACAGTAGCAGATACTGAGGAGAAAAATTCAAAGACAAAAATATAATGATTCTCTATTTTACCCCCTATTACATTCTCAATGCATTATTTGCAGTACCATCATTTCTAAGTCGAAAAACTGTGGAAGCATTATGGTTCTGGTTTTTTGTTTGTTTTTTATTGACTAGGACAGAGGGATATTGAGGAGAGGAGGAGAGATAGAGAAGAAGAAAGAAAAAAGACACCTGCAGCCTGTTTCACTGATCATGAAGCTTCCCTGCTGCAGGTTAAGAACAGGGGCATGAACCTGGGTCTTTGTTCATGGTTAATAGTGTGCACATAGCTGGGTGCACCACTGCCAGTCACCTCCCACCTCCTTTGTTCTTCTCTCTCTCTCTCTTCCTCTCTCTCTCTAGCTGATAGATTATTGCTAAGACTTGGTTCTTCTTTGACTGCTCTACAGCTCGCAGTGGCAAATTTTTTCTTTGTCTTACATATTTTTTTGCCTCCAGGGTTACTGCTGGGGCTCAGTGCCTGCACTACGAATCTACTGCTCCTGGAGGCCACCTTCTCCCTTTTGTTGCCCTTGCTGTTTATCATTGTTATTGCTGTCATTGTTGTTGGATAGGACAGATAGAAATCGAGAGGGGGGAGAGAAAGATAGACACCTGCAGACCTGCTTAACCGCTTGTGAAGCAACCCCGCAGCAGATGGGTAGCCCAGGGCTCGAACCAGGATCCTTACACCAGCCCTTGTGCTTCACACCATGTGTACTTAATCCGCTGTACTACTACAGACCCCCCCCCTTTTTTTATAGAAACGGAAAAAAAATTAGTAAGAAAGGAAAGGGAAAGCAGAGAAAAATGGGGAAAGGAGAGAAATGGGGGTGAACATGCAGCATGAATGCTCTGCCTGTAATCCATACACTCCTTTATGACAACTTGTGTGTTCTACTGGGTGTATGGATGTCCCTGGATCCCCTTTCATCCTTTTTCTTTCTCTCCTCCCCTCCTCTGCCCCTCCCCTTCCCTTTCCTTTTCTTTTTTCAATTTTTATTAGTGATTTAATAATCATTAACAAGATTTCAAGGCAACAGAGGTACAATTCCATACAGTTACCACTACCAGAATTCTGTATCACATCCCCTCCATTGGATGTTTCCCTATTCTTTAACCCTCTGGGAGTATGGACCATATTCTTTTTTTTTTTTTTTTTTTTTTTTAGGAGGAGAACATACCTTTATTTTTTTTTTTTAATTTTTTATTTAAGAAAGGATTAGTGAACAAAAACATAAGGTAGAAGGGGTACAACTCCACACAATTCCCACCACCCAATCCCCGGACCATATTCTTTATAGGGTGCAGAAGGTGGGAGTTCTGGCTTCTATAATTGCTTCTCCAATGTACATGGATAATATTGGCAGGTGGATCCATACCTCCAACCTGTTTCCATCTTTCCCTATTGGGGTAGGGCTCTGGAGAGGCGAGGCGAGACTTAAGGAAGGACACATTGGTGAGGTAGTCTGCCCCCCGAAGTTTAGGATGCTGTCATGGTAGTGTCTGCAACTTGGTGAATGAAAGGCGGTAAGATATAAAGCAAATTCTTTAATAAACAGGGACCCAAAAGTAGGAATAAAGCAGATAAAATTTGTGGTCTTCATGTGGAAAGAAGCTAGGAAGTCTATTTTAGGTATGGTCTATATGGCCTGTGAAATTAGTAATTTTTGCCTGAGCCCGCCCGATAGCTAAAATGCTGGTGGACTAAAATTATTGTCTGGGAAGATGGTGTCAGAGTTGAGAATGGGACTAGAAAGCTGGATCAGGACAGAGAGTAACTCCCAAATATGCGGGAAGTATGTAAATACCATTAACTATAAACCCCACCAATCTGACTCAGGGTCCTTATCTATTCATATTTATCACAGGAATCTGTGTGATCTGAGTCTCTGCGAGTCTGAGCTTGCAGTTCATGGTCATAGAAGACCATTCTAGGCTGCACTCATTACAGGACCATTCGAGTGGCAGAGTATCTTGACTCAGTCTCCCTTTGGAGAGTGAAGCAATCCTGCCATTGTTGCTCTGCAGTAGGATGAGGTCCTGTGAAGACCCACAAGAGGGTTTATGATGTTGTTCCTGATAGAGATGACCAGTGGTGGTGGAGAGAGAGATCTATTTTCGGGGTATCTCTCTCCCTCTCCGGCGGGGTGGTCTCCAGGGGAAAGGTAACGGGCTGGTTCTTTCTCGCTCACGACAGGGGTGACACGAAGTAAAAGACACCAGGGGACTCTTAGCATGTCTAGAATCTGAGTCCTTGAATCCCAGAATCCTAGAGTCCGTTTATTAGCAAGTGGACATGAGTTAAATAGAAAAGCAATGAAGTTAATTATTGTTGAAATATGACAGAAATTACAGGTTTCTTAACAGTGAGCATGCCCCTAAGGTAGGGGGCTGGTATGACAGGAATTGGTGAGATACAAGACAGTTATTTTCCATGACACAAGCAACTTAATTATCCAGAGGTATTTGAGAGAAGCATAGGGGTTAAACCCAAAGGGTGAGAAAGAAAGAAGATGGATATCAAAAAGCCATATAGTTTGGAATTCCTCTTGGGGTCTGAGGTGTGTGATGAAGTGTGTGATAAGGTGTGTTCTTCTTTGATCAGAAGGTGACTTTGAATAAGTAAATCTGTGGCCATGTGGCCTGCAATTAATGGAGGGAACTACTGGGGTATCTGTGGGCCTGAGAGTCAAGAAGGAAAGAACCAAGTCAGAGTTTCCCCCCTTATGCTCACCTCGGTTGAGAGAGACTTACCAAGAGGTTATCTTCTCAGATCTCCATCCAAAGATGGCGGTGGTTCTCCCTAAGCTCTATCAGGCTTACACATGTTCCCAACAATCTATTAGAGGTCTAGGTCTATATATCTATGTGGGAATGCAAGGATTCCCTGACTAGAGCCCCAGATGATGGGGTGGCCTGGTAGTGACCACAAAGGCCATCATTAAAGTGTGCCAGTCTCTTGCCCCAATGCAGCTTTTGTAGTCTGACAAATTTAGACTTAGAGTGATTGAGGGAAATGAAGAAGGGGGTAGGAGAGGAGGGTGTCTAGGCCTAAACTGACAGTAGATTAGGTGCTTTATGCTTTCTTCTTTAGGCCTTTCTACTTGCTTGCTGAATTTACTGAGGCTAAGTCTACTCACTGCAGACTATTGAGCACTTTTACTTTAAAGTATATATTTTCCACTAACTTATGAATACATGTGCATATGGACTCTGTCCTGTAGGTCCTGGTCTATATCTATGGTCTGCAACTTTATTAGGTAATGCACCCATCGATCTGACCTGGGGCCCATATCTACTCACATTTGGCACAGGAGCCTATATAACGTCTTGCATTTATTCAGCCTTTGTAGCCCCTTCTTTATCTGCTGAGCTTAAACTTTCTCAAGGTTGTTGAAACCTTGAGTGTCATTTCTTGTATCCAAACTAGCTTCAGTTTAATAGGCTCTGGCCTCAAGTTGGGGAGGGAACAGACTAAGTTTTAAGTGGGATTTAAGTTAACCTTAGGATTTTACAGGGAAGCAATTACACAAGCCAGACCTTCCACCATCTGCACCCCATAATGACCCTGGGTCCATACTACCAGAGAGTTAAAGAATAGGAAAGCTATCAAGGGAGGGGATGGGATATGGAGTTCTGGTGGTGGGAATTGTGTGTATTTGTACCCCTCTTACTCTATGGTTATTGTCAGTGTTTCCTTTTTCTAAATAAAAATTTTTTGAAAAATAGAAAAAAAAGAAAAAAGAAAACTAAAAAGGGCACATTAAAAAAAGATTTACTACTTTTAATGGTTTGATGATTATAGTAGAGGTTATTATAGGGGACAATAATTGCTCTTTAATGTTGGACTTTTTGGGGTGTGGGGGCCTTTTTCTGGACACAAACCTCTGGCTTTCACACTCTGTTGCGAACCAGATGTGAGAGGCCTAGAAGGAGTGTTCCAGGGCATTAGGAGTGAACGTCCAGATCTTTCCCTGAGTAAGTAGCAAGAGACATAACCAGAGATCACTGGGGGCATGTTTCTATTTTTTTTTTTTGCATTTTTTTTATTTAAGAAAGTATTAATTAACAAAACCATAGGGTAGGAGGGGTACAATTCCACACAATTCCCACCACCCAATCTCCATATCCCACCCCCTTCCCTGATAGCTTTCCCATTCTCTATCCCTCTGGGAGCATGGACCCAGGGTCATTGTGGGTTGCAGAAGGTAGAAGGTCTGGCTTCTATAATTGCTTCCCCGCTGAACATGGGCGTTGACTGGTCAGTCCATACTCCCAGTCTGCCTCTCTCTTTCCCTAGTAGGGTGGGTCTCTGGGGAAGCGGAGCTCCAGGACACATTGGTGGGGTCTTCAGTCCAGGGAAGCCTGTCCGGCATCCTGATGGCATCTGGAACCCGGTGACTGAAAAGAGAGTTAACATACGAAGCCAAACAAATTGTTGAGCAATCATGGACCCAAAGCTTGGAACAGTGGAGAGGAAGTGTTAGGGAAGTACTCACTGCAAACTCTAGTGTACTTCTGCTTTCAGGTATATATTATGCAGTAGTTTACGGATACGTGTGAACATATGCTCTCTCTCAAAGAAACTGGTGTATATCTAGGTTTTGGGACATTGTTAGAAAGTGAGCCACCTGAGATGGAATTAGAGTATACTATGAAAGGAAAGGTCTCACCCAAGTAATGAAGCTGAAGGGTTGTCATTCCACACATGAAGTCTCTGGACACAGTCTGAAGTGAAGCATGTTGAGGTGGCAATTGTTGTGTTGGTTAGGTTGTGATCGGCAGATGCAATATTATTTGATATGGATTGGGAGAGGCATACGGGAAAGTGGGCCCTATCCAAGGGTTCCAGGACTGGGGGAAGTAGGGGCTCTATAGTGGAGATGTGAGGTTCCTGCTGTCTTAGGGTTCAAAAAGACAATCAATAGTTAATGTTATCATCACATTATTTGGTAATTGGGTTAACTTTGAAAAGTCCTTTTGTTAGGGTTTGCTGTTTAGTACCCAATATCTTGTATATAGTTGTGCTATTGGTTGCTTCTGATCTACTTGGTCTAGGCTTTGGAGAGAGTCTGCATATCAGTTACACAGCCTATATATTGAAAAGATTCAGTTTGTGTTTTGAAAAACTTTGAGACATAAAATTAATTTTCCCCCTCTCGTATTAACTAGTGATTTATATGACTACATTTTACTAGGAGTGTACTTAAACACCATTCCCACCACCAAAAGACAGTGATCCATCCCTCCCACCCACTCCCATCCCCAACTGTCCCAGGAAGCTGCATGTCTACCCCTCACCACAGGGTTTTTACTTTAATGCCCTAATTACAATTTGGTCAGGTCCTGCTTTTAGTTTCCCTTTCAGATCTTCTTCCTCAACTTCTGTTGATGAGTGGGATCATCCCATACTCATCTTTATCTTTCTGACTTAGCTCACTTAACATAATTCCTTCTAACTCTGTCCAAGATGGGTCAGAGAAGGTGGGTTCATTGTTCTTGATAGCTGCATAGTATTCCATTGTGTGTATATACCACAGCTTTCTCAGCCACTCATCTGTTGTTGGGCACCTGGGTTGCTTCCAGGTTTTAGCTATTATGAATTGTGCTGCTATGAACATAGGAGTACACACCTCTTTTTGGTTGGGTGTTATGGAGTCCTTGGGGTATAACACCAGAAGAGGAATTACTGGATCATCTGGAAGGTCCATGTCTAGCCTTCTGAGAGTTTTCCAGACTGCTCTCCACAGAGGTGTACCAATTTACATTCCTACCAGCAATGTAAAAGGGTTCCTCTGTCCCCACAACCTCTCCAGCATTTGTTGCTGCTGTCCTTTTTGATGTATGCCATTCTTACAGGAGTGAGGTGGTATCTTATGCTGTCTTAATTTGCATTTCTCTGACAATCAGTGACCTAGAGCAGTTTTTCATGTTTGTTAGCCTTTTGGATCTCCTCTGTAGTGAATGTTTTGTTCATATCCTCTGCCCATTTTTGGATGGGGTCATTTGCTTTTTTGGTGCTAAGTTTGCTGAGCTCTTTATATATTTTGGTGATTAGTTTCTTGTCTGATGTATGGCATGTGAAGATCTCCCATTCTGTGAGGGGTCTCTTTGTTTGTTTAATAGTTTCTTTGGATGTGCAGAAGCTTTTCAATTTGATGTAGTCCCATTGGTTTGTTTCTGCTTTAGTCTTCCTTACAATTTGGTTTGATTCATCAACGATGTCCTTGAGGTGTAGGTGGGAAACTGTTTTACCAATGTTTTCCTCTAAGTATTTGATTGTTTCTGGTCTGACATCTAGGTCTTTGATCCACTTGGAGTTGATTTTTATTTCTGGTGAGATAAAGTGCTTCAATTTCATTCTTCTGCATGTTACAACCCAGTTTTCCCAGCACCATTTATTGAAGAGAGCCTCCTTTTCCCATTTAATTCTTTGGGCCCCCTTATCAAAGATTTGATGTCCATAGGTGTGGGGATTTATTTCTGGGCTTTCAGTTCTGTTCTACTGGTCTGTGTGCCTATTTTTGTTCCAGTACCATGCTGTTTTGATGATGATGGCTTTATAATATAGTTTAAGGTCTGGGAGTGTGATGCCTCCATTTCTGTTTCTTTTCCTTAAGATGGTTTTGGCAATTCTAGATGTTTTCATGTTCCAGAAAAATGATTGTGGTGTGTGTTCTATTCTCTTAAAGAAGCTTGGTGGAACTTTGATGGGTATCTCATTAAATTTGTATATGGCTCTGGGGAGAATATTCATTTTGATGATATTTATTCTTCCAATCCATGAGCATGGGATATCTTTCCATTTCTTGGTATCAGTTTCTATTTCCTTGAGTAGCGACTCATAGTTTTCAGCATACAAGTCTTTCACTTCTTTGGTCAACTTTATTCCTAGGTATTTGATTCATTTTGCTGAAACAGTAAATGGGAGTGATTTCTGGATGTCATCTTCTTCAGATTTAGTGTTTGCATAAAGAAATGGCACTGATTTTTGTACATTGATTTTGTACCCTGATACCTTGCTATATTGCCTAATAACTTCCAGTAGTTTTCTATTGGATTCTTTAGGTTTTTCTATGTATACTATCATATCATCTGCAAATAGTGAGAGCTTGACTTCTTCCCTTCCAATCTGTATTCCTTTGATTCCTTTCTCTTGCCTGATTGCTATGGCAAGAACTTCCAATACTATGTTGAAGAGTAATGGTTTCAGTGGACAGCCCTGTCTAGTCCCCGATCTGAGGGGGAATGCTTCAGCTTCTGTCCATTGAGTATGATGTTGGTTGTAGGTTTGCTATATATAGACTCCACTATCTTGAGGAATTTCCCATCTATTCCCATTTTTTGTAGAGTTTTGAGCATGAATGAGTGTTGGATTTTGTCAAAGGCTTTCTCTGCATCTATTGAGATAATCATGTGGTTTCTGGCTTTGCTTTTATTGATGTGGTGAATGAGATTGATTGATTTAGGGATGTTGAACCAGCCTTGAATTCCTTGGATGAATCCCACTTGGTCGTGATGAATAATCTTTTTGATATGTTGCTGTATCCAGTTGGCCAAGATCTTGTTTAATATTTTGGCATCTATGTTCATCAGATATATTAGTCTGTAGTTTTCCTTTTTTGTTCTGTCCCTATCAGCTTTTGGTATTAGATTGATGCTGGCTTCATAGAAGGTTGGAGGGAGTATTCCTGTTTCTTCAGTCATATGGAAAAGCTTAAGAAGTGTGGGTACTAACTGTTTCCTGAAAGTTTTGTAGAATTCATTTGTGAACCCATCTGGTCCAATACTTTTGTTTTGGGGGAGGTTCTTAATAACGGTTTCAATTTCTTTGTGTGTGATTGGTGCATTTAGATTTTGTAGTTCTTCTTGGTTGAGTTTTGGAAGGGCATATGCTTCTAGGAATTGTTCCATTTCTTCTAGATTCTCTAGCTTGGTGGCGCATAGTTCTTTATAGAAGTTTCGCAGGATTCTCTGGATTTCTGTGGTGTCAGTTGTGATATCTCCTCCATCGTTTACAATTCTATTAATTTGAGTCTTCTCTCGTTTTTGTTTGATGAGTCTGGCTAGGGGTTTGTCAGTTTTGTTTAATCTTTCAAAGAACCAACATTTGGCTTCATTGATCTTTTGTATGGTTCTTTTATTTTCAATGTTGTTTATTTCTGCTCTAACTTTAGTGACTTCTGTCATTCTGGTTGCTTTAGGGTTCCTTTGTTCCTCTTTCTCTAAGTCCTTGAGGTGTGCAGTAAGGTCATTCATTTGAGCTTCTTGGTATTTAATATGTGATTTTATGGCTATAAGATTCCCTCTCAGTACTGCTTTAGCTGTGTCCCAAATATTTTGATAGGGTGTGTCTTCATTTTCATTTGTTTCCAGGAACATTTGAATTTTCTTCTTGAGTGAATCTCTGACCCTGTGGTTCTTAAGGAGTATGTTGTTTAGTTTCCAAATTCTGTGACTTTTAATAATTTTCTGTTTGTTTGTTAAATGTTAGTTTTACTCCACTGTGGTCTGAGAAGATACTTGGGATTATTTCAGTGTTCTTGAATTTATTGATGCTGTCTTTGTGGCCTAACATGTGGTCTGTCCTTGAGTATGTGTTATGTGGAATTGAAAAGAAGGTGTATTCCAGTTTATTGGGGTGAAGGACTCTGAAAATGTCCAAGAGGTCTAGTCTGTCAATCTCTTCATTCAATTCTCTTGTATCTTTATTGGTTCTCTGCTTTGTTGATCTGTCTAAGTGTGAGAGTTGGGTATTGAAGTCTCCCACTATTATTGTATTACTATTGATGTATTTTTGAAATTCTTTCAGTAAGTGCTTGACGTATGTAGATGGTCCCTCATTGTGTGCATTGATGTTAATAATTGTTAAGTCTTCTTGGCTGATTGATCCTCTAATCATTATGTAATGTCCTTGCCTATCTTTTATTACTTTATTTACTTTAAAATCTATCGTGTCTGAGATGAGAATGGCTGTTCCTGCCCTTTTTTGTGGTCCTTTAGCCTGTATGAAAGTTTTCCATCTTTTCACTTTAAGTCTGTGTTTATCTTGTTGTGACAGATGGGATTCTTGCAAGCAGCATATGGTTGGGTTATGTTTTCTGATCCATCCCCCCACCCTGTGCCTTTTGATGGGTGAGTTTAAGCCATTGACATTTATTGACATTATGGATTTAATGTATTGTAGTGCCATTGTTCAAAAAAAATTTTTTTTTTGTTTGCTGTGATATATTGCAAGTATTATAGTGATGTTCTTGTTTATAAGATGTCTTTTAGAACCTCTTTCAGGGCCGGTTTGGTGATGGTTTCCTCCTTTAACTGTTTTTTGTCTAAGAAGGTTTTGATCCCTCCATCTAGTTAGAATGAAAGTCTAGCAGGATATATTATCCTTGGTTGAAACCCTTTTTCATTCAGGGCTTGATAGATATCTTGCCATTCTCTTCTGTCTTTTAGAGTTTGAGTGGAGAAATCTGCAGATAATCTTAAGGGTTTTCCCTTGTATGTGACTCTTTGTTTCTCTCTTGTAGCCTTTAGGATCCTTTCTTTATCCTTACTTCTTCTCATTGTGACTATGATGTGTCTTGGTGTCTTCAGGTCTGGGTTGATTCTGTTTGGTACTCTCTGGGCTTCTTGAACCTTGATGTCCTTTCTGTTATTCAGGTCTGGGAAGTTTTCTTCTATTATTTCCTCTAGAATGTTTGCTTCCCCTTCCTCTCTTTCTTCCTCTGGCAGGCCAATATGCGAGTGTTACTTCTTTTGAGATCATCCCATATATTTCTTTTGTTTTTTTCAGTGTCTCTCAGTCTCTTTTTAAGCTCTTTCACCTCTTTCTTCGTTTTCTCTAACTCACCCTCTGTCTGACTAATTCTGTTTTCTTCTTCTGTTTATCTGTTAGTCTGCTTTCCCTTGCCTCAGCTTCTTTCTTCATGACAGCTATTTCAGCTTTCAGTTCTCTAATTGCCTCAAAATAATCAGTATTTTCCTTGGGGGTCTCAACTGTTGTTTCCCTAATACTGCCATTCCTTTCCTCCAATGTTGTTTTCATTTCTGTGATTAATAAGTTTATTATTGCTTGCATACTTTTCTTATCTAAGGTTACTTCTGGCTGATTTGTAGTTTCTTCTGGGCTCTTGTCTTCATTCATTGGAGTAGCAGTTTTGTTTGTTTTTGATTTGCCCATTTTTTTGATTAATGTGTTTCTTTGTTTATGCTCTGTTGTTCCTCAGCTGTTGTGTCTTGAGTACAAGCAACACTGTACTAAATACCTTTATGACAATTACATTCACCAACCTCAGGAATTACAGTAGCAACTGAAGCAAGTGTTGAAGCAGTTTAATCACTACCAGTTAGCCAATTTCTCCAGTCCGTGAAAGAATAGTAACCAAATCCCAGTGAAGAAGAAAGAGAAAAGAAAGAAGGGATAGCAAGAATAGACAGTTATGCAAATCTACTATCCACTGTATATTCTAGCTGTAGCAAGAGGGGGAAGGGAACTAGAGCAGAGATACACACATAGAGAGTCCACTCTGAGTCTGATTTCTTCCCCAAAATAATTCAGAAATTCAGAAAGGCAAAGAAGAAGGAAGGAAGAAGTGTATGACAAGATGTAAAAGAAAAAAAGAAAGAAAAAGAAAAAAAAGAAAAAAGAGACAAGTGAGAGAAAAGGGAAAGATAAGAAAAAGAGCTGTAATTAAAGAGCAGTTAAAGGAAAGGTTTTTTTATTACTTTATTTTTAATTTAATTTAATTTAATTTAATTTTTTTTAATTAGCTAGGAGGAGGAGGTAGGGGAGAGTCTGTAGAGGAGGTAGGAGTAAGGAGATAAGTTCCTCCAACAATAGATAAAATGCCCACTACCCTAGCAATGAAAGATACCCTAAGAGTTAATTCTGATCTACCTAAAGGGGGGGAATATATATGCCTTTATATAATATTAATAATGAAATAGAGCAGGGTAGAAAAAAAACCCTGTCCCAGATTACCTCAAACCTCATGATCAGAGGCAGCTGATTGTTAAGAATGAGAAAAAAAACCCTCAGGACTAGAAAAGGATATCTGAAATAGACAATTATGCAAATACTATCCACTGTATATTCTAAAGGAGCAAGGGAAGTTGAGCAGAGACACTCGCATTGGGAGTCCACACTGAGTCAGAATTCTTCCCCCAAATAATTCCCAAATGTGTCAGTGAATTCATAAAAGCACACTGTTTGGTAGTGTGGGGCCTGGGGCCTGTGGCTTTGGAAGCTGTAGGATTAAGGAAGAAAGGATGTCAAGAATGAGAAAAAGAATAAAAAAAGAAAGAGAGAGAGAAAAAAGAAAAAGAACAGTCATAAAAGAGCGGTGAAAGGAAAGAGTTTTTATTTATTTATTTATTTTTAATTATTTAATTAGCTATGCAGGGTGAGGTGGGAGGGTTGGCTACTTAGAAAGAAAAAAGGCCAGAAGGTTTCAGAAGGGTATAGACTTAGAATGAATGATACTCCCTGGTGCGACAGGAATTTTGGTAAAGAAAGGGGCTCAGCAGGGGAGCCTGGTAGGAGCTGGACCCCAGGGACTGGTTATGGGGGGGAGGGGGGGTGGTGTGCTTAATAATTAAAAGGAAAAAAATTTTTTGTTTCCTTTTTTTCTACTCTATTTCTCAACCGAAATTAAGTTATAGTCACCTCCTTGGTGTTACCGCTAGGACCCCTTATTGACTGGCCTACTAAAGGCAGAAAATCCTACTGTTTCCAGAAGATGTGGTCAGAGCTCAAGCCACTAGCAGCTTCTCAGTCCGCCATCTTCTGGGAACCTCTCGGGGGTTGGGAGGGGAATGTTTCTTGAACAATCTGTTTATTGATCAGCAAAGTATGGTTTATAAGGGGTTGTAGGAGGAAGGAAGTTATCCATTCCATATACGGTTTTGGAGAAGAGGGACAAAGAGAAATAGCGGGTTGAAAAAGGTCAGAGCATCCCTAGTAAATGTTGAACAAGGGGTTTAGTTTATCAAAGGAATGAAGGTAGTAGAGTTATCAATAACTAGCAGACAGAGGAGCCTTAAGAAAGGAGATACATCATGTAGGATTAGAAGGTCCGGAGTGGGTTGGGAGTACAGAGGATGTTCTTGCTTATAGTTTTACAGAGCAGAACAATGATGTGTGGGTCATGTATGATCAGAGAAGATGGATTTCTATTAAATTCTGAGTAAATGAACCAACTGGTTTGAGAACAAGGAAATGGGCTGCAAGCATGGTCCTTTGTGAAGCAGGGAGGCTTACAGAGGAGGTATTTCCTGGTGGTCGATTTCCCTCCGTGCTCAATCTCAAGTAGAGTGAGACTAATAGGAAAGGCCATCCCTGGAGCTCCAGTGGCACAATAGGTTAGCTCGCGGCACTTACAAGAAAGGTCATGCCATCTAGACTCCCACTTTTTACTAGGAGGTCCCACACCATGCTCTACCATATCCTTTCCCTACACTTTAATATATATATATATATGTCTTCAGGTGTCTAACATTCTCTCTTCCTCTCTGTCTTCCCACTCTCTCTCAATTTCTCTCTGTCCTATCCAGCAACAACAGCTATAACAACAAGAACAATCACAATGAGGGCAGCAAAATTGGGAAAAATAGCCTCCAAGAGCAGTGGATTCATAGTGCTGGCACCGAGCCCCAGTGATAACCCTAGAGGCAAAAAAAAGTAATAAAGTAATAAGAAATAATATAGGGGGCTGGGTGGTAGTGCAGCAGGTTAAGCCCACATGGTGCCAAGCATAAGAGACTGGTGTAAGCATCCCGTTCGAGCCTCGGGTACCCCACCTGTAGGTGGTTGCTTCACAAGTGGTAAAGTAGGTCTGCAGGTGTCTGTCTTTCTCTTCTCGTGTCTTCCCCTCTCTCAGTTTCTTTGTCCTATTCAACAACAACATCAATGGCAAAAATAATAATGACAACAGGGTCAACAAAATGGGATAAAATGGCCTCCAGGAGCAGTGGATTCATGGTGCAGGCACCATGGAGGAAAAATAATAATAATAATAATAACAACAACAACAACAATATAATACTTAGGTATTGGTTATGTGTATGCTCGCACTCATTCAGTACTTTTTCTTCTGATATTATCTTTTATACTATGAACTAATGTGCACTAGTTGTGACTTTGATAATTTTCCTTGTTTTTGGACTTGTAGTAAACTACAGCATTTAGAAGTTTTCTGTAGAATAACTTTATTGATAATCTCCAATAAATTCTTTGGTCTCCTAACCAGAACTAATGTTAGTGAAAATAACCCACAGTACCCAAATAATTATAAAGCTGATACAAAATGCAGATATAAAGGTGACTAACAGATTTTGTTTAATATATATATATATATATATATGTATGTATCTGATTTCTGATTTTTTCTTTTTTTAAATGTATTTGTTTCATTATTAGTATTATTATTTTTTCCTTTTTAAAGATTTTAAAAATATTTATCCCCTTTTGTTGCCTTTGTTGTTTTATTGTTGTAGTTATTATTGCTGCCATTGTTGGATAGGACAGAGAAATGGAGAAAGGAGGGGAAGACAGAGAGGGAGAAAGAAAGATAGACACCTGCTGACCTTCTTCACTGCTTGTGAAGCAACACCCTTGCAGATGGGTAGCTGGGAGCTTGAGCCAGGAACCTTAAGCTGGTCCTTATACTTTGCACCACCTGTGCTTAACCTGCTGCGCTACTGCCCAACTATTATTATTATTATTATTTCCCTCTAGGGTTATTGCTGGGGTTTGGTGCCTGCACTATGAATCCACTGCCCCTGGAGGCCATTTTCCCATTTTTGTTACCCTTGTTGTACCCTTGTTGTTATTGGTTTTGTTGTCATTGCTGTAGTTGTTGTTGAATAGGACAGAGAGAATTGAAGAGAGGAGGGGAAGACAGAGAGGAGGAGAGCAAGATAAACACCTGCAGACATGCTTCACCGCCTATGAATTGATCTCTTTGTAGATGTGGAGCCAGGGGCTCGAACCAGGATCTTTACACCAGTCCTTGTGCTTCGTGACACGTGTGCTTAACTCACTGTGCTACCTCCCAAACCCCCCATCCAGTCTTTACTATGGTCCTGCCTTCTCTTCCTTTATAAGTCACACCTACACCTATTGCTAGTTACCAGTGTCCTTTCCTTTTTCCTCTTCTTTTTCAGGTCTTAGGGTCTTGATGGAATTATAGTTCAGAACCCCCTGGTCATTTTCCCCTAATACTGTGACATTTTTAATTCATAACTTAGACAACAATGGTTGTTAAAAATTATGTAACACTTATGCCGTTGCTAGATAATTGTGTGGAATGGTTTTACAGTTTTTCCTTTATATTTAAGGTGACGACCCTTGTCAACACAAGCAACAAAGGCCCATCTGGTAAAAAGAAAGGGAGATCGAAGAAAGCCCATGTACTGGCTGCATCTGTAGAGCAAGCCACTCAGAACTTCCTGGAGAAGGGTGAACAGATAGCTAAAGAAAGTCAAGATCTCAAAGAAGAATTGGTTGCTGCTGTAGAAGATGTGCGCAAACAAGGTAGGCAGGCAAAATGTATTCATGAGAGGTGTATTTTCTTTTCCTGTAGAATCAATGAATATTTTCTCAAAAGAGTAGCAATTTTCTTCTGTATTTGCACATGTCATTTTAATCTGCTGGAATTAGATACATAGAAAATTGAGTTTTAAATTATTTTTTAATATTTATTTCTTTTTTTGTTGCTTTTTCATTGTTGTAGTCGTTGGATAGGACAGAGAGAAATGGAGAGAAGAGGGGAGAGAAAGACCTGCAGACCTTCTTCACCACGTGTGAAGCAACTTCCCTTGCAGGTGGGGAGCCGGAGGCTTGAACAGGGATCCGTACGCCGGTCCTTGAGCTTTGCACCACCTACGCTTAACCTGCTGTGCTACCACCTGACTATGGAGAGATTTTTTTCCTGTGTTAGCACAATAGCAGGGGGACAAATACTCTATTACTTCCATTACTCAAATTCCTCAGGTTGTTTTCCCTTAGATAGTGAAATCAGATTCTTGTTTCAAAGTTGGACTTTAGGGAAGAAAGGAAGAGAAAACTTCTCCTTACTGAATCACTGAAGACCCAGGTCTTTAAGATTGAAGGAAAGGGGAAAAAGCAAAGCAGTGTGATGACATTACTGTTATTTTGTGTGGTTTTCATATTTAACTTTGCATTTCATGGCTTTCCTTAGGGGACAGGCACAGACAGACTTGGTTGAGTTCACATGTTACACAGTGCACAAGGACCCAGCTTCTAACCCTGGATCTCACCTGCAGGAGGGAAGCTTCATGAGTGGTGAAGCAGGGCTGCAGGTCTCTTGGTCTCTCTTTCCTTCCCTCTCTCCCTCTCTCTCTCACCTTTCCTTTCCTTCTCAGTTTCTTTCTGACTTCATCCAATAAATAATGAATAAAATTTTAAAAATCTACCTAGCTATCAAAGGGTTGATCACTTGTTAACTATAATGCTGTTTATTCACCATATTTAAAATGTTCAAATTGTGATAAAAATGTAACAGCAAATATATCCTGTTTTACATTTCCAGTTTAGTAATTCAACCTGCTGAGTTGAGGATCTACATTATATTTTCATTTTGAGAAGCTGAAAGTCTATACCTGTGAAACATCTTCCTCTTCCTATATGCTCTTCCTCTATGCTCTCTATAGAAATCTTCATGTGCTTTTTTTGCTCACTGGTCTGTCATCTTTGGAACCATGTCTGATCAACTGCCTTGTACATTTTAATATCAGACTGTTTTGTTACAGAGTTTCAGTGTTTTTATAGATTCTAGATCACAACCCCATATCAGATAAAGGTTTGTAAATAATTTTCAATATCAATAAATCATGTTTCCATTCTGTTGAATGGATTAACATAAAGAATTAAAAATAATGTTTAGATGGAGGAGAGAGACACCACAACCATAGCACTGAAAATTTCTTTAATGCAGTGGGGACTGGGCTTGATCCTGGGTCACACACATGGCAAGCAATACACTATCCAAGAGAGCTATTTTTAATTTTATGCAATTTTAATTGAAAATTATAAATTGTAATGAAATCAGAGTAGACACTTAACTCCAAGAACAGCCTCCCTACTTCATGCCTTGCCTCTGAATTCTACATTTCTATTATTTCTTTCTCCTTCTGAACGTAATTATAAGTTCCTTAGATTTTAACTCCTAAATATTTCTTAAATGAAAGGCTGTATTTATTTATACAAAGCACTGTATCTTACCTATCCCAGGGTGTTTATACACACTATTAATTTCACATAGTTACAATTGATTCATCTTGGTCTTCTTATCCCAGAGAACACTTTTGCAGATAAGTTCATTAAATGGTTAAGTAGGTAAATCAACCTTTTGTTTCCTCTCTTCTTGAAAATCTACCATTTTGGACATTCACAGCTGAATATTTAGTCCTTGAAAATAGCAGCCTTCCTCCCAAGGATCATGACTGTATGTGCTATTGCCCTCTCCCCCATACTCTTCTCCTAAAAGTTAATTTATTTATATTGCATTGTTGTACATTGTTAAATGGAGTTAGATAGTAGTTGTTGCTGTACCTCTTAGTTCTGGTTAGTGGTTTTGCTGGGCCTCAAACCTGGGGCCTTTCCCATACAAGTCCTATATGCTACCATTGTGCATGTCTCAGTCTAAATAGTTCATTTGAATTGTTTAATTTTTCAGAGTTCATCAAGTGTGGACAGGATAGATTGGGCTGTCAGAAAAGTTATGACATATTTTTTCTGTGTTGAAATAAGAAATGTCAGCACTTTTTCAACAACAACCTAATATTTGCTTTTATGATTTAGCTATGTGAATATTAGCAAATAAGATATGTGTTCATGTTTTAGCCATGTGGAATGTTTCAAATCTTCAAGTAGTATTGAAAATTGGTGACCCTACTAAGTTGCAGAAGCCAAATTGTTTATTTTCATATATGTTCAGTTTGGATATATTTTCTTGTTTTCTATATTGTATTTATTTTTACTTTAATCAACATGTAATACAATGCATCTGTTTGAAGTGTAAAAATTGAATTTTGATGAATGTGTGTACCACAAATCCATTGCCACAATCAAGATAATGAACCTGTTCCTAGTGGAGAGAGTTGTGATTGACACAAGGTCTCAGGCCACCTTATTTTTTTTTTTAATTTTTTTATTTATAAAAAGGAAACATTGACAAAACCATAGGATAAGAGGGATATAGCTTCGCACAATTCCCACCACCAGACCTCCGTATACCATCTCCTCCACTGATAGCTTTCCTATTCTTTAACCCTCTTGAAGTATGGAGCCAAGGTTATTGTGGGATGCAGAAGGTTGAAGGTCTGGCTTCTGTAATTGCTTCCCCGCTGAACATGGGCGTTGACAAGTTGATCCATACTCTAAGGCCACCTTCTAAAAGCATTTATCTTTTATGGGGATACATCTTCCCATTTTGTTCCCTTAATAACCTTTTAGTAGTCCTATATTTTTCCTGCACATTATTTTAACTTCACTTTAGAAATTAGTATTTTTATTTTCTCATAGCTTATGTAAGATAGGATTTTTGAGAATATTATAACTAACATCCTTCTTGGTCAAAGAAGCAGGTCTGCAGGTATTTATCTTTCTCTCCCCCTCTGTCTTCCCTTCCTCTCTTGATTTCTCTCTATCCTATCCAACAACAACAGCAATGGCAACAATAACAACAAGTAGGGCAACAAAATGGGAAAAATGGCTTCTGGGAGCAGCAGATTCGTAGTTCAGGCACCTAGCCCCAGCAATAATCATGGAAACAAGCAAACAAAAAAAATTATGCATCAGGAACAATTCTTGTGTGTGGCAGGTATAAAACACAACTGTCATTTGGCTTTCTAAATTGTGTCAAGTTCAAAGGAATGTTACTATATTATTAGGCTCCTTTATCTCTCAGATTCTAGCAAGAGAATGGTAGCTACTAGAGTTAGGGAATAGAGAATGGGTAACGTAGATAAGCTGTTACTTGTATAGGATGGAATCTAGACTTTGGTGGAGAACATAATGCATAAATACCAAGACTTTAGGGATATATTTGAATCTTCAAATATTATCAGTGCATGGAGAGATTGCATAATGGATTAGGAACCAGGCACATGCAGGGCTGGATGGTGGCTCACCTGGTTGAGCCCACATGCTACAATGCACAAGATCTGAGTTCAAGCCACCAGTCCCCACCTGTGAGGAGAAAGCTTTGCATATCTCTCCCTCTCTTATCTCCACTTTCCTCTTGATTTCTGACTGTCTCTGTCAAATAAATAAGGATAATAAAAAATTAAATAAAGCCACATGCTATCTAAGTATTCTGTTTCATTGGTCCTTAACATTTTTAATTTCGTCAGAATAGTTAAAATGAGTTGTTTGTTATGCCTTTACAGCCCCAAGTCTGGTCATATGATATATGAAAGGTAATATTTAAGAAGGAAGTTTGCATGTTAGTTCATCAGGGCTTTAAATATATGGTTGGAATTTTAATGTTTCTTTGGCCAGATGATGAAAATTCAGCTCACTTTTTACATTGGTTTCTTCATTTATTTTTAGAAAGGAATGGTAATAGTTGTGTTTGACTAATCAAGTCACCACAGACATAAAATAAACATCCCTTTAATAGCATAATACTATTGTGTAGGTGTCAGAGTAGACCTATTTATTATTACTTATTAAAGTGATCTATATTCGTATAGATACAGCACTGATTTCTATGATTAGCAGTCAAGACCTTTCCTAGTGGGGTGCTGGGATTCTGAATCAGAGTTGCCAGTCTTTGTAACAAGATGTGGCTTGTGCTTGCTGTATTCTAAGAGGGCCTAATAAACTGTGATTGAACAGTGGCATAGCCAGTGAACTGTACATAAAGTCAGTTTCCAGTGAGTAATGGGAAGGGAGCTATTCCAGTCAGGTTGTCATACTTGAAGCCCTGGATCAAGAACTATACAGTTGGCCAGCAAATAGCAAAACATCCTTAAACTTTGTCACTGTTATCTTTCTATATTGCAAACATTCTTAAGGATAGAATCATGCAGGGATTCTCAAACTTTAATGAATAATAGAGTCACCTTTGCATATGTCAAGGGCAAACCCCATAGCTAGAGCTCAGGTTCAAGCCTCTGGTCCAGGCCTGAAGAGGGAGGTGGGGGTGGGGCAAACTTCACTAGCAGTTAAGCAGGGCTGCAGGTGTCTTTCTCCTTCCCACTATATTCCCCTTGCCTCTCAATTTATTTTTATCAAAAAATAAGAAATAATTAACATAAAACTCATTTAAAAAGCTATATAATCACCTGGGCAACTTTTGACACTCATGATGTGATCACCTTTGTCCTTTTATAGGGTGAAACCCAAGAATTAAGGTTGGTTTTTTTTGTTTCAGTTATTTATTTATTTTTCCTTTTGTTGCCCTTGTTGTCTTTTTATTGTTGCTATAGTAGTAGTTGTTGTTATTGATGTTGTTGTTGTTAGATAGGACAGAGAGAAATGGAGAGAGGAGGGGAAGACAGAGAAGGGGAGAGAAAGACACCTGCAGACCTGCTTCACCGCCTGTGAAGCGACTCCCCTGCAGGTGGGGAGCCAGGGGCTCAAACCGGAATCCTTATGCCGGTCCTTGCGCTTTGTGTCACGTGTGCTTAACCCACAGTGCTACCGCCCGACTCCCTATTTTTTTTTTTAAGTTTCCTAGATGATTACATTGTAGATTCAATTGAAAAGGAATTAGAATAATCCATTTCTTGCCCATAAGTTTCACTTAAATGGCTCGTCAGTTCATGATATTCAGTTGATGTTTAACATTTGGTAGCTAAGAAAATCAGTCATTGTACTTGATCAGCTTGTAGTTTACTTAGAGATAAATAAGTGACATTCATGTGTGAGGAGAATCTAATCTCTTGTATTAAGGTGTTATAAATAATGTGCTGAATGCTGCATTACTATGCCTGGAATGTTGTAGTCCTATGAAGTTCTTCTAAGATCATGGAATATGAATAATGAAACAACACTTTGGATTTTGTTAGAGAAGTATCACTGGAAAATTATCTATCTATAGATATGTGAAGGCAGAGAGACAGTATGTGAAAGAGATCTCATCCCTGAAACTCTGTTCAGTTCTGTGGGGCCATACTCCAAACTGGGTTGTACATACAGCAAAACAGCACACTATCCAAGCTGACTATTTCACTGGCCCACGTTGACTGCATTTAAAATTGCATGCTGCTAAAGCTGCAAACACATTATCTAAATAAAAAGAACAAATAGAGAATCAGGTGGTGGTGCACTTGGTTGAGTACAGGCATTACAGTGCACAAGGACTTGGGTTCAAGCCCCATTCCCTACCTCCTGAGGGAAAGCTTCATGAGAGGTGAAGCAGGGCTGCAGGTGTGACACTGTCTCTCTCCCCCTCCATCTCCTCCTCCCATCTCAAATTATCTCTGTCTCCAAAAAAACTTACATTTAAAAATTAAAATAAAAAGAATAAAGAGAAAGTTAAAGTACAGACCCTATGGTTAAAGAGGCTGGTCATATACTCTGTTTTTGTTACTATATGTTGCTGATATTCTACCACTACCATCCCAGACAATTTGCAAATCTAATCCACAACAATGACTTACTACATTGTATGTTTTGGAGTCTGATGCATAGGCAGCCTTTATGGCACCATTCAGAAACCTGTCACCAAGTGGGAGAAGATATGAAGGACAGCAGTTTTGTTCAGTTACTGGTGGGAATAATTGTAGGTACTCTGGAGAAAGTTCAGGTTGGCTACATAGGACAATGCAATGGGTACATATTTTTGTCTAGAAAACAGGTGTGTGTGGGGGGCAGGTGGTGGCAGACCTGCTTGAGTGCACATGTTACAATGTGCATGGACCCAAGTTGCAGCCCCCAGTTGCCACTTACAGGGGGGAAAGCTTTGCGAGTGGTGAAGCAGGGATGCAGGTCTGTCTGCCTGTCTATCTGTCTATCTACCTATCTATGTATCTATGTATCTATCTCTATCTCCTTTGCTCTTGATTCTTGTCTCTATCCAATAAATAAATAGAGATATTAATAAAAATAAGTTTAAAAGAAAATAGATGGGAAGCCAAACTATGTATCTAACAACAGAATTTATGGTTAAGTTGAGAATTAGACTAGATTGCATATAAGAACCTCAGTTATTTGGAATGAAAAATATAATTGTTCTAATGGGCCACAGATACTTAGTATTGAACTGCTATTGTAGGTGATTTCATATTTTTGTTATTGCTGCCTCTGTGAATCATATGTTTCTCAGGATCTGTTTTCATTTGATATGACTGTATCACTGTTTCCTTGAAGAAACTTGAAATTGGCAATTTATAACCAGTTCAATTGTCTCAGGATTTTTTTTTATTTGCTCTGTAATGACATCTGCTAGCAATTGGATGCTCACATACTGTCTTTGCAAATCTTCCTGGATTTGAAGTGTACCCAAAAATTGTGCTTTCAAAAACAAGCCCTAGTCATGTTTTCCTGGTGAGCAGATCCACTTTATAGTGAAACCCAGTGGCTGGATCTGTGCCCTTCCACTGCTGTATTCTCACACCTTTTCAATCCAGGAACAGTTGCTTGGACTTCTTGTCTCCAGTGAGGGAGCGTTTTGTGGTTGTCTATATGCTGTTGATTAACCACAGATAGGAAGTTAACACATGGTAGGGGCTGGGCAGTGGCTTACCTGGTAATGCGCTCATCTTACAATGCTCCAGGTTCTTAGACCTGCAGGGGGAAAGCTTCACAAATCATGAAGCAGGACTACAGGTCTCGGTCTCTCTCTCTCTCTCTCTCTCTCCCTCTCCCCCCCCTTTGACTCCCTTTCTCCCCTGTCAATTTATCTCTGTCTCTATCCAATAAAAAATGAACCATAGAAAAAAGAAACTTAATACATATTCTAGCCACTAAAACGTGAATATGGAGATATTCTTGGTCCTAACACAATCTTAAGGGATATTACATGAAGCAAAGTCACAAAAACATGCAGATAAAACAACAGGCTTCTTTATAGAACCATTTTCTAAATAAGAGTTGATGAAACTAGTCAATACTTATGCAGGCTTTTTTATTGTTGTTTTGTCAGAACTTCAAATATGAAGCAGTATTGTGATAGAAACATGTTTCTGCATAATTTTTAACATAACAAGTATTTATTGCATAATTGATGATCATGTAGACAAAACCATGAGAAATGATAGTAGATATGACAAAGTTATTTTTACATCTCTAAGAAGAGATAAATCTTCATTCCTAGACGTGCAGTGGTAGTTTCCTACCCAGTCTCTAAAAACTATAGTTGGTATTGCCTTCCTCAGGTCTGGTTGAGACCAGTTTTTAAGCCAAGATGTTCCTATGGTTCCAAAGGTCCCTACCACTCCTTCTCCTCCACTCAGCATAGAAACATGTAACTAGTAAGTAAAATTAGCACAGCAGGAGGGAAATGTCCTGGCCTCTTTCGTGCTGCAGTTTGCTTTGAAGTCAGTCTATTTCTAGAGAAGGACAGTTGTTGGTATTGCAGGAATACGGCTTCTTCTACAGGTGCCCTTTTGCTTGCATGTAGGCTAAAATTACTGTCTGGGAAGATGGTGTCAGAGTTGGCAATAAGTCTAGAAATCTGGATTAGGGCAGGGAGAAGTTTCCAAATATGGGAAAAGTATAACTGTTAGCCCCACTGATCTGACCGCAGGCCCATGTCCATTCATATTTAGCACAGGAGCCTGAGTAACCTCTGCATCCCTGTCAGTCTGAGCTCACATTCCATGTGGCACTCATTTCAGGACCAGTTTTCCTTGAATGGTCGAGCATGTTGACCTAACCTCCCTTCAAAGAGTGGGGCAATTTCTACCATTGTTATTCTACATTGAAGGCAAGGTCATGCAGAGGCCAACAAGATGGTTTATAATGTTGTTCCTGTTGGAGATGAGTGGTGATGTTGGAGGGAGGGATCTATTAGGGGTCTAGGCCCATCATATCTGTGTGGGAATCACAGGATTCCCTGAATAGGGCCCCAGATGATGGGGTGGTCTGATAGTTATTAGAAGGACCATCATTAAATTGTGCCAGTCTCTTGACCTTATCAAGCTTCTGTAGTCCTTATTTTATTTGACAGGTTTGGGCGTAGAGTGATTGAGTGAAGTAAATTAGGAAGTAGGTGAAGAGGGCATCTAAGTCTAAGTAGAAAATATTTGATTAAGTTCTTTATGGTGTCATTTTAGGTCTTTCTAAGTGCTTGCTGCACTTATTGAGTCACTGTAGACTACTGCACACTTTTACTTTAAGGTATATATTTTCCCCTAACTTATGGATACATGTGCACATGTGCCCTATCTCATGGGCCCTGGCTTGTATCTAGATTTTATAACTTTATTAGGAAGTGTGCCACCTGAAGTGGAACTAAGGAGTCCTATGAGCTAGGAAAGGTCTCACCTGAGTATTGGAATTGGAAGGTTGATATCCCAGGCCTGCATCTCTGAACAAAGTCTGAAGTGAAGCATGTCAAGTGGTATTGGTTGCATTGATTTGGTTGAGATCAGCAAATGTAGTATCAAATGGTATGGATTAAGAGAAGCATAAAGGAAAATGATGCTGCCACTTTAAGTATAATTGTTTTGGGCACCAGGGCAATTATACTGGAGCCACTCTGCTGCTCTTGATGGATTTTTTTTTTTAAGAGAGAAAGAAAGAGAGAAGGCTAGGCACCATACTGTCACTCAACCATTCAAGAGGTATTCTCTGGTGCAGTGCATGATGCTCAACTATGCATATGTACTATTTTGGTACTGGGAATATAGAACAGAGAATGAACAAAAAGACATTTTTTTTCTTATGTTCTGAGATGAGATAGCAGGGTGATGATGTCAGACTATAAAATATAATATATAAATATAACAAACAAGAGCAGGATACATGAAAATTAAAATTGGCATTTGCACTTAAAAAAGCATATAACTTTGGTATTGTGAAAGATGTGCTAAAATAGAAAATAGTTCATAAATTTGGGGAAAATTATTTGTAATTTTCATATCTGATGGACTTGTATCTGAAATATACAAAGAACTCTTGAAATTAAATGATAGCAAAAGAAGCAACCAGGTTAAAAAGGATGGGCAGACGTCCAGAACAGATTTGCCATCATATATGTACTATACACACACACACACACACACACACACACACAGAGAGAAAACAAGCACATGAAAAATATCTGCCACCCTTTGTCATCAGGAAAATGCAAGTTAAAGCAACAAAGAAATTTCATTATGCCACTAGAAGCCATAAAATCACTAGAGTTGGCTGGTGAACCTGTTGAGTGCACACTTCACAGTGTGTCAGGACCTAGGTTCATGTCCCATGTTCCCTCCTATTGGGGAAAACCTTCACAAGCGGTGATGCAGTGATGAAGGTATTTTTTTCCTCTTTCTCTCTCTCTTATCTTCCCTGTCCCCATCAACTTCTCTGTGCCCAAAAAATAAATAGGTAATTTTAAAAAATCCCCAAAGCTGGCAGTATGAGATGTTGACTAGGATCTGGAGCAGCAAGGACTCACATTTATTCAGATGCCAGGTAACACAGCCACTCGGAAGGATGGTAGGCAAGATTTTGTTAATAGAATTAAAGTTATCATGTAGAGAAGTAACCTCAGACCTGGATTTTTAACTCACTAATGTTTTTTAAATTTTATTTATTATTGGGTAGAGATAAAATTGAGAGGGGGAGGGAGGTAGAGAGAGAGAAATAGTGAGATACCTGCTTCACCCCTCGCAAAGTTCCTTCCCCCTGTAGGTGGGGACCAGGGCCTTGAACCTGGGTCCTTGCACACTGCTGTATGTGCTTAACCAAGTACACCACTGCTTGGCCCCTGACCCACTGATTTGAGACTTGATTTCTGTACATAAACAAACTAGCCAGTTAGCATGAAAAATACTTTTTTTCTCCCCTTTCCTCCAGTGTTAATGCTGGGGCTTGGTGCCAGCACTACTAATCTACTGCTACTGGTGGCCATTTTTTCCATTTTATTGCATAAGACAGAAAAAAATTGAGAAAGGAGGGAAGAGAGTAAGACACACACCCACATACCTGCTTCACTTTGTGTCAAGTGTCCCCCTGCAGGTGGGAGCAGGAGGCTCATATTGGAATTCTTTTTTTTTTTTAATATTTATTTTATTTATTCCCTTTTGTTGCCCTTGTTGTTTTATTGTTGTAGTTATTATTGTTGTTGTCATTGTTGGATAGGTCAAAGAGAAATGGAGAGAGGAGGGGAAGACGGAGAGGAGGAGAGAAAGACAGACACCTGCAGACCTGCTTCACCGCCTGTAAAGCGACTCCCCTGCAGGTGGGGAGCCGGGGTTCGAACCGGGATCCTTATGCTGGTCCTTGTGCTTTGCGCCACCTGCGTTTAACCCGCTGCACTACAGCCCAACTCCCCATATTGGAATTCTTGTTCAGGTCCTTTTGCTTGGTACTATGCGAGCTTTACCCAGTGCACCATTGCCCAATGCCCTGAAAAAGACTCTTCAAAGAGTAATTTTAGGTATACAGAAAATGAGCAAAACGTGCTGCAGAAATTTATTATACATCCTACAATTAGTTTTCACAATTCTTAACATTTCACTTTAGTATGGTATATTTTCCACAACCAATAAACTAAAATTAGTACATGACTGAGATGTGTATAATAGGGAAGATTAACAACAAATGTTTCTCGAAGGCCCTTAGCAAAATGCATGAGCAAACACAGTGTCAATGTTGGGCTGTGTTTATCTTGATTCTGACTGTAGGATGTGATACATTATGCATCTGCATAACTCACATCAGAGTTGTCAGAAAAGTCATGACTCAGTTTTGCAAAGAAACACATAAAAAACACTTTATGACTTTTCCCACAACCCACTAGTTTAGAAGATTGCAATTCAGGACTTTCTTTTAATGCCACTTATTGAAGTCCATGGAGCATTGTCACACTAAGTAAAAATATTCTTACCTTTCATAGAAAAGATTTGAAAGGGCTTGCATAGTCATACAGAGCACAATAAGAGGAAATAGAAATCTATGGAAAAAAGGAAAAACAGGCCAGGTGTTAGCAGGAACCAGGAAGGGGGCTAGTGCAAAAGGGTCTTATACCAGGCCTGGTGGTGTAACTAGCTAGGGAATGAGTCAAGTTCATTCCTTCCGTAGTTAAGACAGTAATTTATTTTATTATTATTATCTTAACTTATCAGACCACCAGAAATTGTGAGGAAATGGGAAGATAGAGAGACACCTGCAGTCCTGCTACTTCACTCTCAAAGCTTTCCTCCAGTAGGTGGATACTGGGGGCTCAAATCTGGGTCCTTATGCATTGTAATAGGTATGTTAAACCAGGTGGGCCACCACCCCACTGCTGTTTATTTATTTATTTTCCTCCAGGGTTATTGCTGGGGATCGGGGCTGGCACTATCAATTCACTATTCCTGGTGGCCATTTTATTGGATAGGACAGAGAGAAATTGAGATAGGAGGGGGAGATAGAGAGGCAGAGAGAAAGATAGACACCTGAAAACCTGCTTCGCTACCTGTGAAGCTTCCCCCTGAAGCTGGGGAGCAGAGGGTTGAACCAGGATCCTTGTGGTCAGTACTTATCTGTGTTAGTACTTGTGATGTATACTTAACTGACTGCACCACCGCCCAGCACCAGTAATTTAATGTTAAAAGATGCATTATATGTTATTATTTGAATAGCAACATGGTAAAAATGTCAAAGATTAAGCTAATAATAACATGTTGCAGTAACTTAGCGCAGCCTAGTGTGTCTTCTTTGACAGAGTGCACCTATGAACCCGAGTCTCTGTGAATGTGCTTCTAGGTGGAACTTCATTTGTGAAAATAGAAGGTAAAGAAAAGAAAAAGAATCAAGAAGGGTCTTGCTTAGAACATCCAATATAAGGCTTCAGAGACACATAGATAATATGGGGAAATGCCACCTAACATGTAAAAGTTAGGCAGCCATTTTCATCATTAGGAGCTGATCACAAATTCATGGTTAAAATATTAAGAGGGTGGACAGGAATGACAATAACAAAGGAGCTGATCACAAATTCATGGTTAAAATATTAAGAGGGTGAACAGGAATGACAATAACTGAATCCCCTCACCTCCTCTCAATTTTATTTATTAGTAAGAAAGATGGGGAGAGGAAACAAGAAAACCAGGTGTAACTCTGGTCCACGTGCTTCTATGGACTGAACTCAGGAGATTATTGCTTGAAAGTCCAACACTTTATCCACTCCTGGACCCTGCCACCTCCTGGACCCTGTCTCTGATTGTTGTTATTGTGTATCGCATCTTGCATTTCTCTGGCTCACACAATATAAGAGTCACTCTTACCCAAATGGAAGTTCTAGTGTTTGCTATCATATTTGGAAGACGACACTGAGATAGTCGTAACACTGGAATTAGCATTTTCTTCCTTTCTTCTGAAAGACTTCAAACAGTAAACAGGCTACATTAACAAAGATAGTATTTTTTCCTTTTCCTTTTTAATTTTTGTTTTTTAATTTCTTTATAGGGGAATTAATGGTTTACATTCAACAGTAAATACAATAGTTTGTACCTGCATAACATTTCCCAATTTTCCATATAAAAATACAACCCCCACTAGGTCCTCTGTCATTTTTTTGGACCTGTAATCTCCCCTCCACCCACCCCAAAGTCTTTTACTTTGGTGCAATACACCAATTCCAGTTCAGGTACTACTTGTGTATTCTCTTCTTATCTTGTTTCTCAGCTTCTGCCTGAGACTCAGATCATCCTACATTCATCCTTCTGTTTCTGTTTCTGACTTATTTCACTTAACATGAATTTTTCAAGGGCCATCCAAGATCAGCTGAAAACTGTGAAGTCACCATTTTTTATAGCTCAGTTGTATTCCGTTGTGTGTGTGTGTGTATATATATATATATATCACAACTTGCTCAGCCACTCATCTGTTGTTGGACATCTGGGTTGTTTCCATGTTTTGACTATTACAAATTGTGCTAAGAACATATGTGTACCCAGATCTTTTTGGATGGGTGTGTTGGGTTCTTTAGGATATATCCCCAGGAGAGGAATTGCAGGATCATAGGGTAGGTCTATTTCTAGCCTTCTGAGAGTTCTCCAAACTGTTCTCCACAGAGGTTGGACCAATTGATGTTCCCATCATCAGTGCAGGAGGGTTCCTTTGACCCCACAACCTCTCCAGCATTTGCTGCTGTTACCTTTTCTGATGTATGACATTCTCATAGGAATGAAGTGGTATCTCATTGTTGTATTTATTTGCATTTCTCTCACAAAGACTTGGAACAATTTTTCATGTGTTTCTCGGCCTTTAAGATCTCTTCTGTGAATATTCTGTCCATGTCCTCTCCCCATTTTTGGATGGGGTTATTAGTTTTCTTGTTGTTGAGCTTGCCAAACTCCCATAGGTTTATTCTTAATAATTGGATTCGTTTCATTGAAGACGTCTTTAAAATTTATGCGGAAAAGAGTTCTGCCAATATTTTCCTCTAGTATCTGATAGTTTCTCGTCTAACATCCAAGTCCTTGATCCCCTTGGAATTTATACTTTTGTATTTGGTGAAATATAGTGGTTCAGTTTCATTCTTCTGCATATTACAATCTATTTTTTCTAACACCATTTGTTGCAGAGACTCTGCTTTCCCCATTTAATAGTCTGGGCAACTTTGTCAAAGATTATATGTCCATAGGTGTGGGGGCTTACTTCTGATCTCTCAATTCTATTCCACTGGTCAGTGTGTCTATTCATGTTCTAGTACCAAGCAGTTTTGATGACAATGGCCCTATAACACAATTTGAGATTTGAGAGTGTGATGACTCCAATTCTGTTCTTTCTTCTCAAGAGTGTTTTGGCAATTCTATGTCTTTTCTTGTTCCAGATAAGCACTTGTAGATAAACACTTGTAGCATTTGTTCTATTCTCCTAAAAAAAAGTGGTTGGGATCTTGAAGGGGATAGCATTAAATTTGTATATGGCTCTGGATAGTATGTTCATTTTGATGATGTTAATTCTTTCAATCCATGAACATGGAATGTCTTTCCACTTCTTTGGGCCTTTTTGATTTCCTTGAGTAGTGACTGCTAATTTTCAGCAAAGAAGTCTTTCACTTCTTTCGTTAGGTTTATTCCTAGATATTTTTTTGGTGTTGTTGCTATAGAAAAAGGAATTGATTTCTGGATTTCCACTTCTTCTAACTTAGTGTTTGCACAGAGGAATGCCACTGACTTTTGAATGTTAATTTTGTAGCCTGACACCTTACTGTATTGCCTGATGATTTCCAAAAGCTTCTTGCTGGATTCCTTAGGTTTTTCTATGTATACTAACATGTCTTCTGCAGAGGAGAGTTTGACTTCTTCTCTTCCAATCTGTATGACTTTAATTCCTTGCATCTGCCTGATTGCTATGGCAAGAAGTTCCAACATTATTTTGAATACTAATGGTGATAGTGGGCAGCCCTGTCTAGTACCTGATCTGAAGGGAAATGCTTCCCGTTTGTCACCATTGAGTATGATGTTGGCTGTAGGTTTGCTATATATATAGACTCCACTATCTTGAGGAATTTTCCATCTATTCCCATTTTTTGTAGTGTTTTCATCATAAAGGGATGTTGTATTTTGTCAAAGGCTTTCTCTGCATCTATTGATATGAGCATGTGGTTTTTGGTCTTGCTTTTGTTGATGTGGTAGATCACATTGATTGATTTACGATATTAAACCACCCTTGTACCCTGGGATAAACCATACTTGGTCATGATGAACAGTATTTTTAATATACTGCTGTATCCAGTGGCCTAGAATTTTGTTCAGTATTTTAGCATCTATGTTCATCAGAGATATTGGTCTGCAGTTTTCTTTTTTGGTTGTGTCCCTGTCTGCTTTTTTTATCTAAGTGATGTTGGCTTCATAGAAGCTGGAAGGGAGTATTTCAATCTCTTCAATCTTCTGGAAGACTTTCAAAGGTAGAGGTGTTAGTTCTTCTTTGAAGGGTTTGTAGAATTCATTTGTAAAACCATCTGGTCCAGGACTGTTATTCTTGGGAAGGTTTTTTATAACTGTTTCAATTTCATTAGCTGTGATGGGCCTGTTTATATTATCTAGTTCCTCTTTATTTAATTTTTAAAGTTTGTATGTATCTAGGAAATCGTCCATTTCTTCCAGGTTCTCCTGCGTGGTGCCATATAGTCGTTCATAGAAGCCTCACATGATATGTTGAATTTCTGCGGTGTCTGTTGTGATATCTCCAATTTTATTTATGATCTGATTTATGTGGGCCTTCTCCCTTTTTGGTTTGTGAGTCTGGTTAAAGTTTTGTCGATTTTGGTCACTCTTTCGAAGAACCAACATTTACTTTCGTTGATCTTTTGTATGATTTTCTTATTTTCAATATTACTGATTTCTGCCCTAACTTTAGTTATTTCTGTCCTTCTGGTTGATTTAGGGTTCCTTTTTTCTTCTTCTTCTAGATCATTAAGATGTGCAGTCATGGGTGTTGGGTGGTAGCAAAGCAGGTTAAGCGCACATGGCGCAAAGTGCAAGGACCTGCATTAAGATTCCAGTTCGAGGGAGTCGGGCTGTAGCGCAGTGGGTTAAGCGCAGGTGGCACAAAGCAAAAGAACCGGCATAAGGATCCTGGTTCGAACCCCAGCTCCCCACCTGCAGGGGAGTCGCTTTACAGGCGGTGAAGCAGGTCTGCAGGTGTCTATCTTTCTCTCCTCCTCTCTGTCTTCCCCTCCTCTCTCCATTTCTCTCTGTCCTATCCAACGACGACGACAACAACAATAATAACTACAACAATAAAACAACAAGGGCAACAAAAGGGAATAAATAAATTAAATAAATATTTAAAAAAAAAAGATTCCAGTTCGAGCACCTGGCTCCCCACCTGCAGAGGAGTTGCTTCACAAGCAGTGAAGCAGGTCTCTATCTTTCTCTTGCCCTCTCTGTCTTCCCCTCCTCTCTTGATTTCTGTCTGTCCTATCCAACCATGACAACATAAAGAATAACAATAATAATGACAATAATAAAAACAAGGGCAACAAAAGGGAATAAATAAATATTAAAAAAAGATGTGCAATCAAATTGTTTATTTGGGCTTTTTATTGTTTCCTAATGTGTGCTTGTATGGCTGTGAACTTCCCTCTCAGTACTGCCTTGGTTGTGTCCCAAATATTCTAGTAGCTTGTGTCTTCATTTTCATTGAAGTCTCAAAACATTTTGATTTCCTTTTTGACCCAGTAGTTGTCAAGTAGTATACTGTTGAGCTTCTACATTTTGGGACTATTACTAATCTTTTGTTGATTGCTAAGTGTTATTTTCATTCCACAGTGGTCTGAGAAGATGCTTGGGATGATTTCAATGCTCTTGAATTTGTTTATGCTGTCTTTGTGGCCTAACATATGGTCTATCCTTGAGAATGACCCATGTGGACTAGAATATAGTATGTATTCCAGTTTCTTGGAGTGAATGACTGAAAATGTCCAATAGTTCTAATTTATCTATCTCCTCATTTAGCTCCCTCATATCTTTATTGATTTTCTGCCTGGATGATCTGTCAATTTGAGAGAGTGGAGTGCTGAAGTCCCCTACTATTATTGTGTTGCTGTTAATATATTGCTGTGTCTCTTTCAGTAGATGTTTGATGTATTTAGATGCATCTTGGGTGCATAGGTGTTAATAATTGTTAATTCCTCTTGATTGACTAGTTCCCTGAGCATTAAAAATTGTTCACACCTATCTTTTTAAATTTCATTTATTTTAAAGTCTATCATGTCAGATATGAGAATAGCTGTTAACTGCCCTTTTTGTGGGCCATTGGCTTGTATGGTAGTTTTCCATCCTTTCACTTTGAGTCTGTGTTTGTCTTGTTGAGTTAGGAGTGTTTCCTATGGATAACATATTGTTGAGTTGTATTTTCTGATTTATCTTCCTAACCTGTGCCTTTTAATAGGTGAATTCAGGCCATTGACATTTATTGATATTATAGATTGAAGATATTTTAATGCCATTCTTGTAGATTTTTAGAGTGTTCTGATAGATGGCATATGGTCTGATTGTTTATAGGAGACCTTTCAGAACTTCTTAGGGCAGGCTTGGTGATAGTTGATTCCTTCACCTGTTGCTTGTCTGAGAATATTTTAGGCCTCCACCTAGTCTGAATGACTGTCTAGCAGGATATAGTAGTCTTGGTAGAAAGCCTTTCGCATTGAGTACTCGATAGATATCTTGCCATTCTCTTCTGGCTTGTAGTGTTTGTGTGGAGAAGTCTGCTGTTAATCTTAAGGATTTTCCTCTGTAGGTGACTTTTTTCTTTTTCTTTTGCAGCCTTCTGGATCCTTTCTTTATCCTTATTCTTTTACATTCTAAATATGATGTGTCTTGGTGTCTTTAAGTCTGGGTTAATTCTGTTTGGGACCCTCTGGGCTTCTTGAACCTTTATGTCTTTGATGTTGTCTAGACTATAGAACTTTTCAGCTGTTATGTCCTGAAGAATGCTTTCTTCCCCTTCCTTTGGTAAGCCAATAATGCGTATATTATTTATTTTGAAGTCATCCCATAAGTCTCTGTTGTTGTTTTCAGTATCTCTTAATCTCTTTTTGAGATCTCTTCTTTTTTAGTTGTCTCTAATTCGTCCTTGATCTTGCTAATTCTTTCTTCAGCCTCATTGATTCTATTCTCTCTCCCCTCTCCTGTTTTCTGTAGTTCATCTATTTTGTTACCCTGTTCTGATACTGTTTTAGCCTGTTCAGCTAATTTTGTTCTTAGCTCAACTATTTCAGCTCTCAGCTCTCTAGTAATCTTGAGTTAGTGTTTTCTTCCAGAGTCTCATTTATTGTTTCTGCATTTCTGATGACAATTCTTTTAAAGTCTTTACTCACTCTTGTGATTTTTTCCTTAACTAGTATTTGGATATTGACCTCATTATTTTGTGCTTCAACCTTTGGGGGGCTTTTAGCTGGATTCTTGTCCTGGTTCATTTCTCCAATATTTCTTCTTGTTGGCTTAACCATTCTATGTAGTATGTTATTTGGTCCCTCTCTGAGTACTTTTCAAATTACTGATCATTCTTTCCTGGATTGACTTGTGTCTAAGTAAGGGTTCACATTTGTTGAAATTGACAGCTGTTTCAATATTATTTTAATCTCTGAGTTGTAGAACAGTTTACTGTTAAAGCCTCTTTTGTTCTTTTTCTTCCCTGTGGGCTATGGACACCTGAGGGATTTTAAACTATAAGTAGGTTTCTTAGCTTAATCACTTATTCCTGAGCAAGAGATAAAGCAGGGTGGAGGAGAGGTAATACAGTGGTTTTAAAAAGAGACTCTCAGGAGTGGGCGGTAGTGCAGCAG
This sequence comes from Erinaceus europaeus, assembly GCF_950295315.1. Classification (NCBI taxonomy): domain Eukaryota; kingdom Metazoa; phylum Chordata; class Mammalia; order Eulipotyphla; family Erinaceidae; genus Erinaceus; species Erinaceus europaeus. The sequence continues at coordinate 103,429,967 of NC_080164.1, read as the reverse complement.
TTTAAGCGCATGTGGTGCAAAGTGCAAGGATAAAGTTTCGAGCCTCCGGCTCCCCACTTGCAGGGGAGTCGCTTCACAAGCTGTGAAGCAGGTCTGCAGGTGTCTATCTTCCCCCCCCCCCCAGTCTTCCCCATCTCTCTCCATTTCTCTGTGTCCTATTCAACAATGACGACATCAACAACAATAATAACTACAAGGGCATCAAAAAGGGAACAAATAAATAAATAACAAATAAATAAATATTAAAAAAGAGAGAGAGAGACTCTCACACCCAAGGATCCAAAACTCCAGGCTCAATTCAGCTTCTCTGTCAAGCTCAGCAGCACTGCTGGGCCCAGTGAGTTTCTAAACAAGTTTGTTTATAGTCTGTAGGTTCTGAGGCAACTTCAGTATGTTCTCATCAGGAGAACAACATAGAAAGGTTCCCACCACACAGCCCTACCTCTAGGCCACCAAGGTGTAGATCTTCTCCTGAGTTTCCTGGCTAGTTCTCTGTCCCCTGGTATCAACATAGGGTCCAGTCCGTCCCTGTCCCCCCCCTCCCCCTGCCGCTGCTCCAGCCTCTGAGGGCAGTAACAGTGGAGACTCACAGTTGCATTTGGTGAGTCTTAGGGGAGTTCTCTCCTCCCTTCAGCTGTCTTTTTGTTGGTAAAAAAACAACAACACAAAACTGGAGGTGGTGCCTCAACTGGTAAACTGCCGGACTATTACCAGCCATTTAATTTGTCCCTTGGCTCCTCTCTGTCCAGGAGCCACATGTATTTGCATTCACGAGTGATTTGGTGGGTTCTTGAAGTCATTCTAGTCCTGCCTTGTTGCGGTCCCAGGTGATCTCCTTTGGTATTACTAGTTGACCCAGGAGAGGAAAGGAACTGCTGCTGCTCCGTTGCCCAGCCTCCAGAAGTCCCATCCAGATAGTCTTATGTCATTGCAACCCTTCTCCAATAATTTTGCTATGAATTTTTTGGTTTTTTTTTTTTTATGAACAAAGCTTTTTGGAAGGGTAATACTAGGAAGCAACCCACCACTTAAGGGAAAAGAAAACATTAGTGTCAAGTCAGCTGCCTGCTTCTCCTTCAGAGATAGTCATTCCTTTACTGCCTGCCTGCCTTCACTGCCCACTACTGATATTTACTAGGAATCACAGTGGGCTAACTAGTATTTATGTTTCCGATAGCATTTTCTTTTGTCTTTTTAAAAAATATTTATTTACATATTGGATAGAGACAGAAATGGAAAGGGATGGAGAAATGACGGAGAGACCCCTGCAGCTCTCCTTCACCACTTGTAAAGCTTTTCCCCTGCAGGTGGGGACTAGGGGTTTGAATCTGGGTCCTTGCACACTGTAACGTGAGTGCCAGTTGTATCACTGCTTCCCATACCATTTTCTATATCATGGTGTTATGAAAATTTGCTAACATAGAAATCAACTGAAGCAATTGTGCAAGCAATTCCTCTGTTTACAAAACTATCACCTAGGGGCCAGGTGGTGGTATACCTGGTTAAGCAACTATATTACCAAGCACAAGGATCTGGGTTCAAGCCCCTGGTCCCCACCTGTAGGGGGAGTGCACGGGGGCTTAAATAGGTCTGTAAATGTCTCTCTTTTTCTTTCCCTCTCTACCTTCCAATCCCCTCTCAGTTTTTCTCTATCCTATCTAATAAAATTAGAACGATAAACAGGAGAAATGACAGACAGGATTGGTAGATTTCTAGTTCTCATGTTGAACCCCAGCAATAACCCTGATGGAAAAAACACCAACAAAAACATCATCTAAACCCTTCATTGGGTTTTGCTGTGCTGGCTGTATCACACAGCTGCTTCCAATGAATTTAAAAATAAATGTGCTCTCTTGGGCTTTTGGAGTACCAATGCATATGTCTAAGGCCCACTTACAGATGCTAAATAACTATAGGTAGGTATGTCTACTTCAGGATGATTTAAAACATGTATCCATCCATCTTTCTGTATTTGTGACTTTGATTGTTCTATGTATAACATATAAGTACAATTAAGTTTCTTAATATGAAAAGACCAAAATCATTTATTTACTTATTTTAATAAACATATCAACCCTATTGACTTTAAAAAATAATAACAAAATAAATTTGCTACAGAAGAGTGATTTGCTCCTAATAAATACCATTCTGTCTTTAGACTGAGCATTCCATGGAACTATTTCTGCTCTGTGTCTTTGGGTTCAGCTTTTCAGCATATGTATTTCTTCATCTCTGCTCAGCTTGTCAGGAGTAAGCATCACATAGGATTAATAACCACCACCACTCTGGGCTGAAATTCTTCTCACATCTCTTGGTTTCTGCAAGGCCTCCTTTCCTTCTTAACCTATTTCTGTCTCTACTTCTTCACGGAATTCTTAATGCTGAATTGTTCTGGGCTTAGGTTTGCAGGTTTTGTATTTTGTGGTTTATTATTATTATTGTTGTTGTTGCTGCTGAGGCTTTACCACTCTTGGTCTATTTTTTCAGATAGAAAGTAAGAGATAGAGAAAAAAGGCACAATAGCACCAAATCTTCCCCTTAATGTGGTGGGGTCCAGGCTCAGACCTTTGCTTCATGTTCATGGGAAATCAGGCACCCTTCCAGGTGAACTATCTTGTAGAGTCAGGGATAAGTCATTTATTTTCTTTCCTTCCTCTTTCCCTATCTCCTGACCATTCATCTTTCCTTCTTCTCTCTCTTCCTTCTTCTCTTTCTTTCTTTTTCTTTTAAATCTAGAGCATTTTGCATGTGTGGTTTTACTACCCCCAGTCTATCATTTTCACATAGATAGATATATCTGATAGATAGATAGATAGATAGATAGATAGATAGATAGATAGATAGATAGATAGGTGGATGGACAGATGGATGGAAGGTGCTTTCCCCCTGGTGCCATGGAACTTGCATATGGGGCAAGGTTCAAACCTGGGCCACATTCATGACAAGGCATGCACCAAGCTATCTCTCTAACACTCATGTTTGCAATTTGTTGTGTTGGGAGCACTTTATTTTATTGATCATAAGCAAGAGGAACTATGGGCCATGTAAGTAATTAGCATATGTCTAATGTCATATGCTATGACTAGGATGTAAACTTGAGGGGGACTGTGGGTCTGTGACTTTACTTAAACTAGTATGTGGTAGAATTTCTGTCCCTTCACTCATCATCCCCTTTGACTATTGTTGTTTCTGTCTCTTCTCCTGGGACTGCTATGATGCTGTTTCTCCCAGGATACACAAGTGTTGGATCAGAGTACTTGTTGACAGTGCTAAGGACTGTGGACCATGCCTGGTCTTTCCCTCTTTGCTTATTTTGCTACTATAGCTTTTATGTTCGTAATCAAACTGCCACTTTCATACACCCTAACAAAAGGCCCCTGTAGCTTTTATTCATACTATATTGCTGTCCTATCAGTCATCTCACTGCATGTAAATGATTAGAAATGTTTACTCTGAACTTTAACTATAGGTATAACTACTTAGTATTCTTCCAATAATACACATTGAGGTTCTATTTATTTTACAGCCAAATGGCTTATGTTAGTTGTGTTGGTATGACAGTTATATTTCATTCTTATCTGTAAAGTCATAATTTTATCAGCCTAGCTTTAAAATGCCATAATTGCGCCGTTTTTTAAAACAGTATTGCATAATCTGTAAGGTGCACATTATGAAATTAAATAGCCTACACGGGAAATCTTCCCCCATCATTTGTACAGTGTAAATTCTATGAGACAATTGCTAATATTTAAATTATAATTAAACTAATGATTGACACATAATGCATTTTATAACATTTTATATTATCTTTACTAGATAGAGACAGCCATAAATTGAGAGGGGGAAGGGAGACAGAGAGGGAGAGAGACAGAGAGACACCTACAACACTGCTTCACCATTTGCAAAACTTTCTGCCTGCAGGTAGGGACTGGGGGCTTGCACCCAGGTCCTTACACATTATAATATGTACGCTCAACCAGGTGCACCACCACCCCACCCCTATAATACATTCTATACAACACTCAATATAAAAATTTACTCTGAATGGTTATCTTAAACTCTTCAAAAAAAAAAAGAAAACTAGGAACTATATTTCCTGCAGGTTTTTCTGTGACCAGGTTAAAAGAGAAGATATGATGGCTATATCAGTCAAGACATTTCAGGGGGTAGGGAATGGTGGTGGCACACCTTGCTGAGAACAGGTGTTTTGATGTTCAAGGGCTGGAGCCCCTGAACTCCACCTGCAAGAGAAAGCTTCACAAGCAGTGAAGAGAACTGCAGGTGTCTCTTTTTCTCATCCCCCCTTTACCTTCCTCTCCTCTGTGAATTTCTCCCTGTCCTATAAACATTAAAGAGCAAAAGGAAAAAATGGAAGATGGAAATAACTTATTCCTCATGCAGACACAGAGTCCTAGCAGTAACTCTGGTAGAAATAAAATAATAAATAAATAGAATAAGATAAAAAAAATTCTAGAGAAGCAGAACACACACAGGCACGCGCACGCACACGCACACGCACACACACACACACACAGAGACAGACAGACAGAAAGATTTGAAGGAATTGATTTATCTGATTAGAGAGGATAGTAAGTTCACTATGTATAGAGCAGACTAGAAACTCAGCCATGAGTTCAAAATTGGTGTGGAACTTACAGTCTTTGCTTTTAAACTCTCCTGCTGATTTGGCAAGCCCCAATATTATTGAGCGTACTCATATTTACCTAAACTGTAAATTTTAATCACCTTTAAAAATACCTTGACAATATCCAAATTAATGTTACATGAAGTGAGTAATGTAGCCTGGCTATATTAATATACTAAACAATCATACAAATGAAATATTCTTGGTCTGGCAGTGGTGCACCCACTTACGTGCACATAGTACTAAGTGCAAAGATCCACATAATGATCCGTGTTCAAGCCCCATGATCCCCACCTGCAGGGGGGATGTATCACAAGCAGTGAAGCAGGTTTGCAGGTGTCTGTCTTTCTGTCTCCCTTTCTACATCCCCCTTATCTCTCAATCTCTCTGTCCTGTCCAATAAAATGAAAAAAGAAAAAAACAGAGCTGCAAGGAGCAGTAGATTGGTAGTGCTGGCACTGAGCCCCAATGATAACCTTGGAGGGAAAAAAAGAAAAAGAAAAAGGAAGAGAGAAAGAAATGAATAAAATAGTTTTCATTAATTTTATTTACTATATTCCTCCCTAAAAAGCCATGGTTTAGGTGACTTCATCAATAAGAGTGCACACATTAATTATCATTTGAAAGGACCCGTGTTTAGCTCCCACTAACCACACAGGAGCCCCATAAGGTGGATACAGTGCAGCAGTACCACAGTGTCTCTCCTCTTTCTGTCTTTCTCCCTCTCTATCTCTTTTTATCTCTCATCCTTTCCCTTAAAAATAAAATGGTGGACTTGTGAAGATATCATACCCAGCATCAACCCAGACAAAATATATATATATATTAAATCTTCTGTTTTATACAGTGTTCATGAGTTTGGTTTTGAGAGGAGGTTGCTTCTTGGTGATGAATTTCTCTTGGAAAATGCTCAACTATACAAATGGACTTTGGAGTATTTTAGATGCCAAAGACAAAGATCACCTGTGGTTTTCCATCTGCACTTCTTGGGGACAGCATAGGTTCATTCCTGCCAAATGTCACCTTGAGTGACTGGTGAATACTAAACATTTTGCTGTAGAATTTTTTTTACCAGATAATAATGCTTGTTCCAGCTATTCTGTAAGATGTTTGGAATTAGATAAATGCTAAAATAAAATAACATGAGGAAAACAAGACATACATTTTAAACTGAACATTTAACATATAATAGAAGATAAAAGGAAAATGTATTTTAAGCAAATATGTAGTTATTTTTTTTCATTTTCAACAATAATGATTTTTCTCCTTTGGATAAATACCCAAGATGGAATGCCACATTAAGTGATGTTTTTTTTTTTTTTTATCTAGTGATATTTCTATTTTTAATTTTTTGAGAAATCTCTATTACTGTTTTCCATTGTGCATGTAACCCATTTATAGCCCCATCAAAGATATGTAAGGATTTATTTTTCCCCACATCATCCCAATGTATATCTATTTTTTTATAACATGCATCTTAGCAATGCTGAAGTTATATTTCACTATGATTTGCATTTCATTAGTGATTAGTAGTATTATCTTTCCACATATTTGTTGACTGTCAATTTTCTTTGAAAAAAAGATCTAATCAGATGCTATGCTCAGATTTTTTAAAAAACTGATTTTTCTTTAGATATTGAGTAATATGAGTTTCTTGCATATTTTTGATATTTAAGCCATTTAAAATTAATTTTATTTATTTATTTATTTGATAGAGATAGCCAGAAAGCAAGAGGGAAGAGAGAGATAGAGAAGGAAAGAGACATAGAGACACCTGCAGACTTGCTTCACCACTTGCAAAACTTTCCCCCTGCAGGTGGGGATTGGGACTTGAAGCTTTTTTTTTTTTTCCTTGTATATTGTAACATGTGCACTCAACCAGGTGAGACACCGGCCCCTTATATTATGCCATTTTTTCACATGCATGGATTGCAAATGTATTTTTCCATTCAGTAAAATGTCTTTGTATTTTTCTAATGGAATTAGAATTTTATTAGTCAAGAATAACAAGGTTTAGCCTCTGGGGCAGGACAGTGTTCATGTTTATTGTGGTTGCAGTATTAGTGCCAGAAAGACAGTGGGAAAATATCAGGATATAGGCATCTTCAAGAAAAATGTAACCTTCTTCTAGCACTTCTATAACAGCTCTAGGTAACAAGTCACTCAATGGGCCAGGGGCCCATGATCTGAAGACATGAGTAGATTTCACAATGCTTATTTACTTTTGTTCAATTCTGGGTATGATATGCTCTGAAGAAAGTAATCTGTTGCTTAAACAAAAATGATAAAAGAAATATTAGAGTTTAAAACAATTGACCTACTTCTAGCTTTCAGTCAAGACAGTTGAAAATAAAGACTTTTGTGGGGGTAGATAGCATAAAATTTATGTAAAGAGACTCTCATGCCTGAGGCTCCAAAGTACCAGGTTCAACCTCCACACCACCATAAGCCAGAGTTGAGCAGTGCTCTGGTTTAAAATAATAATAATAATAATAATAATAATAATAATAATAATAATAATAATAGATAAAATAAACACCTTTCTTTCAAATGTATAATAAATTTTTAATATTTCCTAACACTTAAAGTAAATATGAGAGCCGATAGTGGGAAATCTGATTAAGTGCACATGTTGCCATGCACAGGAAGCATGCTTTGAGAACCCAGTCCCTACCTGCAGGGCAGATGCTTCTCTATTGGTCAAATAAGTACTACTTGTATCTGACACTATCCAACTCTACTTCTCCCTCTACCCTCTCAATTTCTGTCTGTCCTATTGAAGAAAAAAGAAAAATAGGAAGAAAGGGAAGGAGGGAGGGAGAAAATGCTAGCTAGAAGCAGTGGATTTGTTGTACAGACAGTGAGCCCCAGCAGTAACCCTGGTGGGAAATAAATAAAGTGAATATAATTATGATGTTGATTCAGAATCTTTCCGTTTATCTTCCTTGACCCTGGTGTTCAGCAGTAAGGAAAAAGATTAATTCTGAAATATGCAGTTCTATGGTCTTGGTAATAATGACCTTAAATGTATTCTCTTGAAAATAATTAATGGCATGCACAAAAATTTAATTTTATTTTAAGTCTAAATTATTTTTCCTACTTCAAGAGTGATACAGTGTTTTAGAAATATCCTCAAAGAATTGGACATTTTTCATAATTAGCCATTGAAAGCTATCTAGAACTTTAGACCAAATGTCCATGTCTTTGTAATTGTAAATGTTTTTATAGTAAGTGCTTACATCTACCAGATGCTTAGAAGCAGTACTATTTTTTGACACTGAAATTTCTGTGTTGGTAAATTTAGGTGATAAGTTTCCCTATCCTACCCCACTTTTCATCTGTGCCAATAAATTTCATTCTGCTTTCTTTATAATCTTCCATTTTATTTTCTATAGTAAAATAGAGTTATAAGCTCCATCCAATTCTGCCAGGTATAGAATAAGATTGATGTTGCTGTGTTTCTTCCTCTTTTGTTGAATAATTCAACTTTATATTAATTTTGCATAGGTTGATGTTTTTCATGCATGCAACAAAATATAGTTTGAATTTATTGTACACTTGATCCCCAGGTTCTTTTTGTGTGTCTCTTCCTTTGGCCTTTCAGTACAGAAAATTACTGTTTTGGTGTTTATGACATTTATGATGTTTTCACCTTGACTATCAATATTGTCTGTTTATATCATACCTTTATATATTTATTTGAAAGGCATTGCAAGGTTTAAAAAAAAGTAGGCTATGCATTGGAAGTATTAAACTATTTTAATTCTTGTATAATTTTCTAAAATATCTGCACAGATATCTTCTGTAAATTTTTATGAGTGATTTAATAATGTTTTAAGATTGTAAGATAGCAGGGATACAATTCCATACAGTTTCACCACCATAGTTCCTTGTCCAATCCCCTCCATTGAAAGATTCCCTATTTTTTTAAAAATATTTATTTATTTATTCCCTTTTGTTGCCCTTGTTGTTTTATTGTTGTAGTTATTATTGATGTCGTCATTGCTGGATAGGACAGAGAGAAATGGAGAGGGGAGGGGAAGACAGAGTGGGGGAGAGAAAGACAGACACCTGCAGACCTGCTTCACCGCGTGTGAAGCGACTCCCCTGCAGGTGGGGAGCCGGGGTCTCAAACCAGGATCCTTAAGCCGGTCGTTTTGCTTTGAGCCACCTGTGCTTAACCTGCTGTGCCACCGCCTGACTCCCAGGAAGCTTCCCTATTTTTTATCCTCCTGAGTATAAGCCAGAATTCTTCCTCGGGTGCAGAAGGTGGAAGGTTTGGCTTCTGTAATTGTTTCTCCACTAGACAGGCATTTGGCAGGTCGATCCATATCCTCAGCATACATATATCTTTTTTTTTTTTTTTAGTGATTAGCATATTGAGGGATATGAGGGGTACAGTTCCCACCACCATAATTCTGTACCCCATTCCCTCCCTTGGAAGCTTCCCTATTCATTACTGCTCTGGTAGTATGGACCAAAATTCCTTATGGGGTGTTTGGTTCCTTAGGATATATCCCAAGGAGAGGAATTGCAGGGTCATAGGGCAGATCCACTTCTTTCATTTTATTTTATTTTTACTCATAGGATATATATATGAAACACTGACAAAACCATAGGATAAGAGGGGCACAGCTCCACACAAATCCCACCACCAGAACTCCACATCCCATCCCCTACCTTGAAAGCTCTCCCATTCCCTATCCTTCTAGGAATATGGACCTAAGGTCATTGTGGGGTGCAGAAGGTGGAAGGTCTGGCTTCTGTAATTGCTTCCCCGCTGAACACGGGTATTGACAGGTCCATCCATACTCCCAGTCTGTCTCTCTCCTTTCCTCGTGGGGTGGGGCTCTGGGGAAGTGGTCCTCCAGGACACATTGGTGGGGTTGTCTGCCCAGGGAAGTGTGGTTGGCATCATGGTAGCATCTGGAACCTGGTGGCTGAAAACGAAGTTAACATATAAAGCCAAACATGTTGTTAACTAATCATGAACCTAAAGGCTGGAATAATGCAGATGAAGAGTTGGGTGGTCTCCATTTTGTAGATAACTAGTAGGCCTATTTTAGTTATATTCCAAAGGAGCCATAATTATACTATTGTTTTTTGTTTGTTTGTTTGTTTTTTGTTTTTTCTGAGCCTGACATCTGATATGCAGGTGGATCCAAGTTATTGTCTGGGAAGATGATGTCATGGCTGGAAAAAGAACCAGAAAGCTGGATCAGGGAAGAGAGTAGCTCCCAAATATGGAAAAAAATGTATAAATATTGTTGACTGTAAACCCTATCGATTTAATGTAATCTGGGGCCCATATTGAGATTAAGTGCCTATTTGAACTCTGCATCACATAGGCAGATACACTTAGAACCTTCTAAGGGTTCTCCAGACTGCTCTCCACAGGGGTTGGACCAATTTACATTCTTTCCAGCAGTGCAGAAGGGTTCCTTTGTCTCCACAAGCTCTCCAGCATTTGTTGCTGCTGTTTCTGATATATAACATCCTCACAGGAATTAAATGTTATCTCATTGCTGTCTTTATCTGCATTTCTCTGACAGTCAATAACTTGGGGCATTTTTTTTAAGTCTGTTGGCCATTAGGAGCTCTTTGTTAGTGATTTTTTTTGTTTTTTTGTACTAGGGCACTGCTCAACTCTGGCTTATGCTGGTGCACTGGACTGAACCTGGCATCTCAGAGCCTCATGCATGAGAGTCTGTTTGCATAACCATCATGCTGTCCCTCAGCTCTCAGGGTTTCATATAAAACCTCATCTTCTAAATTTAAGATAACTGAGTTATCTTAAATAGTTACCTTAAATAATTTTATCAATCTGTTTTCAATTATTTTACTAGAATGTAGAACTAAAGGTAACATATACCTCATGAAGAATAATTCAGCAATAAACTTATATTGTATATTCACACTTGCAATGGTTTGTGGAGAATTATAGTTCCATTTCCATGACAACATATTGAGCTCTATTAATTGAACATAGGAGGTCAAAAATCCAGTTGAGCACAAATCAGGTTTTGAAGTGACTGAGAAGCTCAGCAGACACAGAAAGAAGCCAGTGACTCAGGTAACTTTTCCCTAGAAGCTCAGGATTACGATCTTAGCAAAGCAAATTTGATATTTTTTCCAGTTTGGGGGCAGGTATGATATAGGTATTGAAAATATCTGTGTGAAGACTTTTGTGTAGACATGAGCTTGCTGCTCCTTTTGGCAAATACCAAACAATTCCTTCCTTCCTTCCTTCCTTCCTTCTTTCTTTCTTTCTTTCTTTCTTTCTTTCTTTCTTTCTTTCTTTCTTTCTTTCTTTCTTTTTTTCCCCTCTAGGGTTATCACTGGGGCTTGGTGCAAACACTATGAATCCACTCCTCCTGGAAGCCATTTTTCATTTCATTGGATAGGAAGAGAGAAATTGAGAGAGAAGAGGGGAGAGGGAGAGAGAGAGACACCCCCAGGTCTAATTCACCACTTGTGAAGCACCCCCCCCCACAGGTGGGGATTAAATTCATACGGATGCATTCCATTTTTTACATTTAAACACATGACTCCCTCACACACATACACACAAAGCTCAGTTGATGATCACTCTCTGAATCTACTGAAACTGAGCCTGCTTTTCTCACCCCAGTTCTCCATTTACACACTGAGAATTGAGTGTCTATTCCCTCAAGTGGTGAAGGACAAATGAAGGCAAATGCTTCACCACTAAGATTAGCTTCAGTCTCTCACTTTGCCTGAGATTCCTTTCATTCTTTGTAAGGTGATCAGTGCAAACAACCCAGAGGTTCTAAACAGTAATGAAAGCTGATAGGTAAGTGCTGCTTAGCTACTGGCTTGAAAATTACACAGGGGTGGGGGGGGGCAGTGTATGATGCAGGACATGTCTGTGAAAGTAAGTTTGAATAGATCTTGGCTGATTTCAAACATGTTCCATAAGAATGAACAGTTAACATCCTCAAGCAATAATAATTAGTTTTATGTACCCAATAATCTGATGCTAGCTATATTCCATAATTGTAACATTTGACATCCAGTAGATTAGGGTCTAAAGTTCTGTAGATCTCATTGTGAAATTTATGAAGCAAAGTAGCCCATCAAGCTAACTCTCCTCTTCTGCAAAGTGACTAGAGTTCTAGAGTCTTCCTCAAAGAAAGGTGATTTACAAATCCAGTGTCCTAAATATGATAACGAAAAGTGCTAATTTCTCTCCTGGGCAACAGTCCAGACAACTGTGAGTAGCTCAAATCAGCTGTGGCTGCTCTGCCATCCTCAGAATGAGACTTATATTAGCTTAATACCACTTCCATGTGGATATGGATGTGTGTGTGTGTGCGCGTGTGTGTGTGTGTGTGTGTGTGTATTGCTGTTGTCATAGGAGTTTTAGCACTCCAGACTGTGTCAAAGAGAGAGAGAGAGACAGGGAGAGACACTAGATCTCTGAAGCTTTTTCATCCCACTGGTTCCTGTACTCTAACCTGAGTGGGAGGTAGACAAAGCAGATGCATGATTCAGCTGAGCTAGTCTGCTTGTCTGGTTCTAACATACTGGACGTGTTTGCTTAGTTGTCTGTTTTGGTTTTTAGCCATCTTTTTCAGTTAGTGTTCTCAGTGGCCATGGGAATACAGATCTAGCAGTATTAAGTGCACACACATTCTATTGTCTGGAACCTAATTACAGGAATGCAGTAATTTCAGTGGAGGTTTGAAAAGAAGTGTTTGCCTAGGTAGCCATGTGCATAAGGAATGCTCCCAACAGAGGAGGTAAGGGAAGGCTCTATGACCCAGTTACCAGTGGGTTGCAGAACTGTTTTGGCAAATAAAGTTTTGATGCTTACACATTTTTATCTTTCTATTGAGAAGAAAGGGAATGCTTGCTTATTTACACATACCTAACTATAGCACTACATCACACTGATACTAGATTATTGCTAATATTAGAATGAAAAAACATGCCATAGGGGTCTGGTGGTGATGCATCTGGTTGAATACACATGCTATAGTGTGCAGGGACTGGGGTTTTGAGTCCAGGTCTTCATCATCTGTAGGGGGAACGCTTTGTGAATGGTGAAGTAGGGCTGCAGGTCTCGGTCTCTCTCTCTCTCTCTCTCTCTCTCTCTCTCTTTCTCTCTCTCTCTCTCCCTCGCTAGCTCTCTCCCTCTCTCCCTCTCTCCCTCCCTCCCTCTCCCCCTTCCCTCTCAATTTCTGGCTGTCTCTATTCAATAAGTAAATAAGGACACTTTTCTCTATCTTTTTTAATCTTTTAAAAAAATTATTTATTCCCTTTTGTTGCCCTTGTTTTCTTTATTGTTGTAGTTATTATTGATGTTGTTGTTGGATAGGGCAGAGAGAAATGGAGATAGGAGAGGAAGACGGGGTGGGGGGGAGAGAAAGACAGACACCTGCAGACCTGCTTCACAGCTTGTGAAGTTACTCTGCAGGTGGGGGGAGGGGGCTCGAACAGGTATCCTTATACCCGTCCTTGTGTTTTGTGCCATGTGCACTTAACCTGCTGTGCTACCACCTAACTCCCAATAAAGACACTTTTAAAAAAGATAAGTACTGTATACAAACCTAAATGCAGAATTTTTGATTGGCTATAAACTAAGCCCAATTTTAGAGCTTTATTTCACTGTGAGATTAGGTGGATTTATTACTTACTTACAATTTTCTTTCTCATAAACCTTCCAAGTCTATTTGCTTTCAGAATATAAGTCAAAAGAACATTTTGAAAGGCATTCAGTCATGTGTAAGCAGCCATAAAGTCACTGACAATATACCATCAGAATGAAAATTACATAAACTAATGATCATATAGATGATGGTATAGATGCATAATTTTGTATTTTCATGTGTTTGTATACAAATGCAATGATCGGTGTGAGCTAAGACATTTTTGAGTACAAATGATGGAAACCAACCCAAACTAGTTTAGGAAAGGAGTGAATCTACCTTATAGATATAGTGTTTTAAACCACCCACAGAGACACCTCAGGGGAAGTCAGAAACAGGAACATCTTCCCTGCTTGAAACCAGGTTTCCACACTTTGCAACATGTGCCCTCAAGCAAGTCCAGACCCTCTGGAAGGGGTTACTTTTTTTTCTTTCTCTCTCTCTCTTGTAAATTTTGTTATTTATTATTGGACAGAGACAGAGAGAAACAGGGGAGATAGAAATGGAGAGAAACACCTGGCAGAGACACCACAGAGACACCTGGCACCCCTGCTTTATCACTCGCACAGTTTTCCCTCTGCAGGTGGAGACCAGAGACTTGAAGGTGGACCTTGTGCACTGTAATGTGTGAGCTTAACTATGCTGCCACCCCCTGTCCCTGGGGAATTACATTTTCCCTACTTATAGCCCGGAATATTATGATCCCCGATGTGTGCAGTGTGAGCAATCCTGCCTGTCAGGGCTGACACCCAGCCAAGGCAGCCTAGTGGCTACTGAGCACTCACAAACTCAGACATCTTGGATGGAGCATGAAGGGATCATGCTGAGTGAGATAAGCCAGGAAGAGAAGAATGAATATGGGATGATCTCACTCATAGACAGAAGTTGAAAAGTAAGAACAGAAGGGCAAACACAAAGTAGTGCTTGGATGTATTGGTGCATTTCACCAAAGTAAAGGATTCTGGGTTAGGGGGATTGTGCACGTCCTGGAACATGATGGTGGTGGAGGACCTAAATTGGAGGTTAGAGTGTTATTTGGAAAACTGAGAAATGTTAGACATGTACCAACTACTGTATTTACTGTTGAGTGCAAACAATCTTCCTAATAAAGGGGGGGAGAGGGTAAAATTTCCCAAGGTCAGCAGCATCTAGGGTCAGTTCTAAATCTCATTGTCCTTACACTGCCTCTGCATTGAGACCTTAGGCTTCTACCACTAGATTATTAGCACCTTGATAGTCAGATACCATGTTCTGGTCATTTCTTTATACACTTATATTTTCTATTATTATTATTATATTATTGCCTCTAGGGTTTTCATCTCGGGCTCCGTGCCTTCACTACAAATCCACTGCACCTGGAAGCCTTTTTTTCCCCCTTTTGTTGCCCTTGCTGTTTATCATTGTTATTATTGTTGTTATTATTAGATAGGACAGGGAGAAATCGAGAGAAGAGGGGAAGACAGAGGGTAGAGAGAAAGACACATCTGCAAACCTTCGCCGCTTGTGAAACAACCCTGCAGGTGCGGAGCCTGGGGCTCCAACCGGATCCTTTCAGTGGCCCTTACCCTGCTTGCCTTGTGCACTTAACCCACTGTGCTACCGCCCAGCCCCCACACTGTATTTTTATCTTACTCTTGAATATCTAGGATAATGCTGTAAATAGAGAAGGCTCACTGTGAAATGTTGAAAGCCCCCCACCCCAAACAACCATGGAATCCAAATTGGAGTCCATTAGATCCTTCACTTGACTTCTTTTCTTGGCTTTATATTCTATATCTGAGGAACTTGTAGGATCTCAATCAAAACTTCAGGGCTCCAAGCTGCTGCTTCTTGTTACTTGCGAGGAAAAAACAAAAAGCAGGCAAACTGCTTCTAAGACTTGTGAAAACTATGGTGGTTGTCTTTGGGAGGTGGGAGGTCAGTGTGCTGAGACACCAAACTTTGGTGGTGAGTAGGTTGTGGAATTTTACCCTGCAGTCTTCTAATCTTGTAAACCATTATAATTAGAAACAAAAAAAAATTAAGAAAATAGTAATAAATAAAAAATAAAAAAAAAAGAAAATAGTAATAAAAATAGTCTTTAAATGTGAAAAACAAGGGAGTTGGGTGGTAGCACAATGGGTTAAGTGCACATGGCGCAAAGCTCAAGGACTGGCATAAGGATCCTGGTTCGAGCCTCCAGCTCCCCACCTGCAGGAGAGTCACTTCACAGGAGGTGAGGCAGGTCCGCAGGTGTCTATCTTTCTCTCCCCCTCTCTGTCTTCCTTTCCTCTCTCCATTTTCTCTCTGTCCTAACAATGATGACATCAACAACAACAATAATAATTACAACAACAATAAAAAACAATAAGAGCAACAAAAGGAAAAAAAATTTTAAATGTGATCAGTTTTATATGCAAAATGAAAATTTAGAAGCGGCATCTAAAAGTAAGGTGTTAAAAAGAACTTAGCACCTATTTTGCTCTGTCTTCCTCTAAATATCCTTTCAGGTCTGAGATGTGGTGTTTTTGTCTCTGTAACTGCATGGTGGAGAACATTTCTTCCCCCACAGTTGCCATGCAGCTATACTGGCATCTTATTTATTGGGCAACATGCTCAAGTACTTAATGACTCACTCTCTACATAAGAGTCGCTGCCCAGTAATGAAATGCAACTGTCTCTGGGGCAAAATAAAACAGCTGTTAAACCACTAAATGCAACTGAACACCAGTCTGGGGCCTAGCTTGAAAACTAATATATATGTTTTTTACAAGGAAAGGAAGGAATAGGTTGTGATCTTTGATAATAAATTCTTAAATTTTGCAAACCAGATTTTGCCCCACCAAAACTATTAATTAACCCAAATCATATCTTTCGTAATTTCACTAAGTTCTTCCTTTTTTGGTTTTCACAAGATAAGGGTTGCCCCTACCCCCAACCCCCTCTCATTTCTGCCAGTTTACCTCCAGCCCTTTTTGTTACTTAATTCCCCTAATTCTCTACTATTGTACTCAATAATGTTCTGTTTCAAGGCGGCTGTCAACTAGAGTTTTCTCTTGAATCTTTAGAATTAATCTTGACATTTTTTATCCCTCTGTGCATGCTGACAGAAGTCCTTTGTATGCTGAGGAGAGAAACAGTAGCTTAGGGAAATTGCTTGGTTGCAAGGGACGCTAAACTGTGCCAGCCAGAAGCTAGGGACAGAATCTCAGGCTCACAGAACTTTCTAGTTAATTAGATTTAGTCCTGTGACCTTTGTGACTCAGCCAACTGCAGGGAATAGTTTGCTATGCATTTCTAGTCTAAAAACCTTTTTTTTGCTCTGTCCAGTTAACAAGAGTGAAATCTGTACTGGGTTCTGATAGCAGTCACTCTTAAACCCACCTTTACAAGAAACCCCATCTTTAACTATATCTCAATCGCTATATTTTGGTCACAGTTTTCAGGGCTTTTGAGGATTTTATACTTGGTAACCCTACATGCACAATCTTGAAATTATGTAGCATCCCGGGAGTCAGGCAGTAGCACATCAGGTTAAGCGCAGGTGGCGCAAAACACAAGGATGGGTGTAAGGATCCACAGCACAGCAAAAATTGATAGAGTGTTTCTAGTCAGAAAATGTTCAGAGAGGAGCCAACCCTGGGATAAGCCTTCATGAATGAAGTTTTACAGTTCTGTAACTGTGCTAGTCTTTCAAAGGAAAAACAATATTTGAAAATGCCAAGAAATTTGAGAAGGCACAAAGTGTCAGGGAGTAATGGGTGTGTCAGATTTTAAAATGCTGGAGAGAGAACAGCAGCAAAAACAAAAGATCAAATCAAGAAGGAAGAACACTGGGGCCTTAGATCTAGGAGCTTCTTGGATTTGGAGACTTGTAAGACTCACAGACCTTGGGCTATATGGCACACAATTTGCTTATTAAAAGAACCTTTGTTGCAACAGAATAAAGGGTGGGGCCAGGCAAAGGAAAAGGAGACAAGCATTGAGGAGTCTACTAAGCAGTCTAGGCAAATGAGGCAAAGCTTGTGTCTCTACCTCTGTGCTAAGGCAGAGGTTGTACCTATTTACAGCAGATTAGAGAGCATGTGTTAAGTGCAAGTGCACAGAAAGGGAAATTGGGAAATATTGGTTTCTCTTCTGGGCAACTTTGTGAATTTTGGGACCACGTACTAAGATTGTGATTGTGAGACAAGATAGGACATCAGAGTAAGTGGCGTTTTAATATGTGGCTGTGGTACACTGAACACACTTCCTGGGCATCCAGGTTGAGTTGCCCAAAAATGTATGGTTCTGAAGCTCCTAAGAAATTTGGAATATACAAGCAGATAGGCAGCCTGTATGAGGAGGAGATTAGACGCCAGTGGAAAAGTAGACCTTTTATGGAGAACAGATAATGAAAAGAAAGTAGGCCCCTGAAAGTCCCACCTGAGGGAATGATATATACATCTGGAAAAATTCATTTTTTTTGTTTTCCACTTTATTGGATAGGACAGAGAAAAATTGAGAGTGGAGGGGGCGAGACAGACTGACACTTGCAGACCTGCTACACCACTCATGAAGCATTTCCCCTGCAGGTTGTGAGGAGGGGAGTGGCTCAAACCTGGGTCCTTGTATGGACCCTTGTGCTTACTACTATGTGCACTTAACCCAGTGTTTCACTGCCTCCTCCCCCCAAGTTGCTTCTATATCACAGAATACAAAGGAGAATCTCAGGGGATTGGGCAGTGGTGCACCTGGTTAAGCACACATAGTACTAAGTCCAGGAACCCATATGAAGATCCCTGTTCCAGCCTCAGGCTCCCCACCTGCAGTGAGGGTCAGTTCATAAGTGGTGAAATAGGCCTGCAGGTGTTTCTCTCTCTCTCTATCTCCCCCTCCTCCAATTTCTCTCTGTCCTATTTAATAAAATGGAGAGAAAAAAAATCACCACCAGGCATGACTCCTAGTGCAAGCACTGAATCCCAGCAATAACCCCAGAGGCAAAACATTTTTTTTTTAAAAAGAGAGGGAGCGAGAAAGAGAATCTCAGATAAGATTCTCAGACTGTTAGAGCATGAATGGTGTCTGAAATTAAAGCATAACAGTAGATGTGCATGTCTGTAGCACAGACAAAAATTGAATCCTGCAGAAAATGAATCAGTCAAAAAAGGGTCAGTGCTGCCAAGAAAACTACAAAGCAGATTGATATAGAGGACGACAACTGAAGGAGAAAAAAAAAATTGAGGGTGAAAATTAAGGGAGAAAACTCCAGAGAGGAGGAGTAATTAATATTCTCAAAGAAACCAGAAATTGTGACTGAGATAACTGCAAACAGTTCTTTGGTGACTAATAAAGTCATTAATAACTTTTGGATAATTTATTCTTACTTTTTTATTGATAAATATTGTTTACTCACATCCATTATGCTTTTCATTTTTAAATTTTTTTAGCTGTTTATTTTCCCATTTGCTTCTGTCTGTCATTTTCTGTGAGTTGGTTTCTATGGTGATTTCCTCTCTAATTTTACATTTACTTTCAGTTGCTCTCTGTTCTTAGTTTTGTGTTGTGGTTACCATAAGTGTAATAACTAACACATTGCACCTTTTTAAAATTTATTTATTGTGGGATTAATGTTTTATAGTGGACAGTAAATACAGTAGTTTGTACATGCATAACATTTCCCAGTTTTCCACATAATAATACACTTGGACAAAAATTATAATCATTTGATACTGCACTTGATAGTACTTCATAGAAGTCCATTGGGCTGAGGCCAAGCAGTGGCACACCTGATTAAATGTACCTGTTCCCATGCACAAAGACCCAGATTCAAGCCCTTGGTCTTCACCTTCAGAGGGAAAGCTTCTTGAGTGGGGAAGCAGTGTTGCAGGGGTCTCTATGTCTCTCTCCTCTATCTCCCTTGTCTCTCTCAATTTTAGACTGTCTTTATCCAATAAATAAATATAATAATTTTAAAAGAATATTAAATTGTTAAATTAAAATAGTAGGTATTCAAAGAGTCTTGAAATGTTTGTGACATTCCTTGACAGCTGAAAAGGGAGCCTGCCACGTTCTCCTAAGGCAACAGTCTCACAGAGATAAACATAAATGTCAGGCATCCACTGTGAACTGTAGCAGGAAAACGCTGAGCCTAAGAAACTTCAGTCTTCTAGGCAGAGCAAATATGTCTGTCCTTGGTGATAAAAGAAGACATTATTTCCAACTTCCAAGGATACAAACTAACCTTTCCTTTATCACAGAGTGAAACACCACCTCTATTTTCAAGGTTATTCACTATAGAAACCTCCCTGAAAACCTGAAAAGATAATCTGGTACAAAAAGTATTTCAGTGCTTCTTCTAAAAAGAAATGTTGAGAAATCCTTGAAGATTATTGAGAAAACCTTTCTTAATAAATTATCTATACGAGAAGAGAACACAGAACAATAGGATATATTCTCAGAATTGACAGTGAATTAATCTGATGAAAACAAAAATATATCTTGCTAAATGAAAGAATTACAATACTGGTACATGAATAGACACACTGACCAGTGGAATAGAATTGAGAGCCCAGAATAGAGCCCCCACACCTATGGACATCTAATCTTTGACAAAGGTGCCCAGACTATTAAATGGGGAAACCAGAGTCTCTTCAACAAATGGTGTTGGAAACAATGGGTTGAAACATGCAGAAGAATGAAACTGAACCATTGTATTTCACCAAATAGAAAAGTAAATTCCAAGCAGATCAAGAACTTGGATGTTAGACCACAAACTATCAGATACTTAGAAGAAAATATTGGTAGAACTCTTTTCTGCATACATTTTAAAGACATATTCAATGAAATGAATCCAATTACAAAGAAGACTAAGGCAAGTATAAACCTATGGGACTACATCAAATTAAAAAACTTCTTCACAGCAAAAGAAACCACTACCCAAATCAAGAGACCCCTCACAGAATGGGAGAAGATCTTTACATGCCATACATCAGACAAGAGTTTAATAACCAACATATATAAAGAGTTTGCCAAACTCAACAACAAGAAAACTAATAACCCCATCCAAAAATGGTGGGAGGACATGGACAGAATATTCACCACAGAAGAGATCCTAAAGGCCGAGAAACACATGAAAAAATGCTTCAAGTCTCTGATTGTCAGAGAAATCCAAATAAAGACAACAACGAGATACCATTTCACTCCTGTGAGAATGTCATACATCAGAAAAGGTAACAGCAGCAAATGCTGGAGAGGTTGTGGTGTTAAAGGAACCCTCCTACACTGCTGGTGGGGATGTAAATTGGTCCAACCTCTGTGGAGAACAGTCTAGAGAACTCTCAGAAGGCTAGAAATGGACCTACCCTATGATCCTACAATTCCTCTCCTGGGGATATATCCTAAGGAACCCAACACATCCATCCAAAAAGATCTGTGTACACACATGTTCTTGGCAGCATAATTTGTAATAGCCAAAACCTAGAAGCAACCCAGGTGTCCAACAACAGATGAGTGTTTGAGCAAGTTGTGGTATATATACACAATGGAATACTCCTCAGCTGTAAAAAAAATGGTGACTTCCCCATTTTCAGCCGATCTTGGATGGACCTTGAAAATTCATGTTAAGTGAAATAAGTCAGAAACAGAAGGATGAATATGGGATGATCTCATTCTCAGGCCAAAGTTGAAAAACAAGATCAGAATAGAAAACACAAGTAGAACCTGAAATGGAATTGGTGTATTGCACCAAAGTAAAAGACTCTGGGGTGGGTGGGTGGGGAAAATACAGGTCCAAGAAGGATTCAGAGGACCTAGTGGGGGTTGTATTTTTATATGGGAAACTGGGGAATGTTATGCATGTACAAACCATTGTACTTACTGTTGAGTGTAAAACATTAATTCCCCAATAAAAAATAGGAAAAATAAATAAATAAATAAATTTATCTTCATAGTAACATTGCAAAAAATGTCACTTTGCTTAATTTTATTTGAAACAGTAATCTAGGAAAAATAGTGATAAGTTCAGTACACAAATAAGACAGGGTTTTGGGTTTTTATTTTAGGCCTTTTTCATTGTAGTTGATGAAGTTCTCCCAGTATATGATCAAGAATGATAAGGGTAATTTGCTCAAATTAAACATAATATCTTTAAGTGGACCAGAATTTTTCAAAATTTAATATAAAAAAACTTTAAAAAATGTATTTAACTTGACAAGATGTAGTGAAGTTGAGAGTAAAGGGGGAGAGAGAAGGAGAAAGACAGAGAGACACCTGCAGTCTTGCTTCACTGCTTGTGAAGCTTCCCCTCTGCAGGTGGGGACCGGGGACTTGAACACTGGTTCTTGCTCATTGTAACATGTGCTCAATCAAGTGTGACACCACCTGGGCCCTAATAATTTAATATTCTTTAATATTCTTCTTTCCAGGAACGAAGAAACAAGGGAAAATATAAATGTAATACAATGCAATGTCTATAATGTTAGGTAACATTTACTGAGAACTTTATGTAGATCAATCACTTTACTAAAGTCTCCATTTATGTTGGTGCTTTAGTGGTAGGCAATATGTGGAAATAGGAAATGAAAGAGATGTTAACCCATACTCCTAAGACAAGTACAGGATTATCCCAATAAAAAGTGGATAAAGTAATTGTCTGCTCTCTTACTGTGTCATCATAATAAACACCAGGGAAAGCTCATTGCCCATTATAACTTGTATATGGTCACACAGACAGTCTTAGGGTCAAGGTTCACAGCAGTACTTGACTCAAGAGCTTGTGCTTTTAAGGCCTTGGACAATTGATCTAAATTTTATAAAGTGACTCTCATAGACTTCATTCAGTTTTTTTTTTGTTGTTGTTATTATTGTGATTGTCGTTGTTGGATAGGACAGAGAGAAATGTAGAGGGGAGGGGAAGACAGATGGGGAGAGAAAGACAGACACCTGCAGACCTGCTTCACAGCTTGTGAAGTGACTCCCCTGCAGGGGGGGAGTCAGGGGCTCCAACCAGGATCCTTAAGCCTGTCCTTGTGAATTGTGCCACCTGCACTTAACCAACTGCATTACACCCCGACTCCCAACTTCATTCAATTTTTTAAAGATTTATTTATTCACTTATTATTTCATTTCCTAGGAAAGAGAGAAATTGAGAGAGAAAAATGAGATGGAGATAGAGAGAGAGAGAGGGAACTGCAAACCCTGCTTTACCACTTCTGAAGCCTCCTCCCTGCAGGTGGAACTTGTATCTGGGCCAATGTACAGGGCAATTTGTATGCTCAACCAAGTGCCCACTTCCTAAACCCTGAATTCATCCAAATGTATAACATTAACTTTTTAAAAATGTATTAATGATTTAATATTGATTTACAAAACTACAAGATAACAGGGGGGAAAACTTCACATCATTTCCACCACCAGAGTTCTGGATCCTCAATCTCCAGAACTATAGAAGTTCTCCTAAGGTTGCAGATATTAATTAACTATTATTTCTACAACCATCTGTCTCTATATATATATATTTGGCCTTTTTTTTCAACATATATAGGCCCTTCCTTTCCAAGTCACACCTACACACCAGTTCCTACATCCAAATACCCCTCCCTTTTCCCCCTTCTCTTTCTGAGTCCTGATAGAGTTGGAAAGCCCTCTGGTCATCTTCCATATCATTTCTCCTCATCTATGAATATAGAATAAAATTCTTTTTAAAATTAATTAATTAATTTTACAAAATTATATGTCAATAGGAGTTCAAATCTATACCATTCCCACCACCAGAATTCTGAATCTTCATGCTCCCCACTGCCATCTACCATGGTTCCTTCCCCTAGGGTTGTAGACATGTACCAACCATCATTTCTACACCTATCTGTCTATATTTGTACATAATACCCTCCCTTTTTTTCCCTGATCCAATCCTATTTTCCCCCTCTAAACCACTCATGATAACAGCACTACCTCCATATGTCCCTCTCATTTTCCTTCTCTCTCTCTTTGGGTGCCGATGGAGCTGGAGTTCAAAGCCCTCTACATCCTACCACTTCACCCCCTCTGGAAATATGGATCAAGGTTGTTTTTAAGGAGCATAAGGTAGGAGTTCTGAATTCTGTAATTGCTTCTTCGTTGAGCATTAGTGTTGGCAGTTTGATCCATACCCTCAGCCTATTTTTATCTTTCGCTAGTGGATCAGAGCTCTGGAGGTGCTAGGGTCCAGGACACATTGGTGAGGTCTATAATGGTTTATAACACTGTTTTGAAACTACAGGCTCACTCTGCACAATGCCCCCTCCCACCAAAAATGTTAATATCCCTCTACCACACTTCATTAGCTCCTCTTCATCCTTTTGTCCTGCCCCACCCATTTCATTTTGATAACCTCAGTTCTGCACTGTTACACTTTATTATGGTTTGACTGTTGGCCTTTCTTTGCTTCTTGATATTCCACATGTGTGAGATCAATCAATAGTGGTCTGATATTTGCTTACTGTGACCCCCATCTTGATCCACAAAAGGTTGTTGCAAATGGCAATACTTCATCTCTTATAACTGAACTACTCTGTGTGGGGAACTGCATTTTAATTAAGCCTGGGAAGTTTAAGTAAGGTGATGTTACCAGATTTGGGGGGTCTCAATTTTGTGCAATGTTGAACAATTCATGATTCTAATATGTCTCTGCAGGCTGTGAATATTTTATTTCTAATATCTGATATTAGAAAAAATATTTAGTTTTCCACTTACATTTCTTATCAATAAAGTAAACCAAGACAATCTCAGTTTTGTTTTGAGCCTTGCTATTCTATTGGGAGGTTCTGATAGATACTTTAGGATTTCATTGTTTTCTGTTGCGGATGTCATTAAATGAAACATTCTTTATATATATATTTTTTAGACTTTTAAAAATATATTTATTTATTCCCTTTTGTTGCCCTTGTTGTTTTATTGTAGTTATTGTTGATGTCGTTGTTGTTGAATAGGACAGAGAGAAATGGAGAGCAGAAGAAGCAAGACAGAGAGGGGGACAGAAAGATAGACACCTGCAGACCTGCTTCACCACCTGTGAAGCGACTCCTCTGCAGGTGGGGAGCCGGGGACTTGAACTGGGATCCTTAAGCTGGTCCTTGTGCTTTGTGCCACGTGCGCTTAACCCGCTGTGCTACTGCCTGACTCCCCAGCATTGTTTATATTTACAATAATTTTTATGAAAGACTTCTGCATCCTTCTCATTGATATTAATATCTATCCTTTGTTTTTAAATATATAATATTGCCTGATATATATCAACTTGGAGATATATATATTTCCCCCTGCGAAATAACTTGTCTTCATGGTCTGCAAGATGAGCATTTCCTGAAAATTTATAGGGAAGACATGTTTTCCATGTGTTCCCCAAACTCCTGATGTATAAGGTATATTGAACTTACTGTCCAGTTCATACTTGTTAAGTCTTCTCGGGCAGTTGTAGGATTTTTTTTCCAATCATTTTTTTTGTTGTTATGACAAATCTATCAGAACCTCCTAGTAATATAGCAAGACATTTAATTTTTTAAATGTTTATTTAATTTGATAAGGACAGAGAAACTGGGAGGAAGGGAGACATAGAATGGAGAGAGAGAAACACCTGCAGCACTGCTTCACCACTTGTGAAGCCTCTTCCCCTGCAGATTTGGAGTGGGGGCTTGAAACTGACCCCTTGTGCACTGTAGTGTGTGCATGCAACTGGGTGAACCACTGCCCACTCACAGCATTTTAGAATTTCATCTCAAAATTTAGAATGTTTGTAACACAAAATGCTTAATAGAATATGAAATACTGAGGCAAAATAGATTCTAGTTAACAAAGAAGCAAGTGATTTTAATCACCAGGGAACCTTTTTATGGAAATTATGTTTGAAAGAATATCAAGTGAATAAGGAAAGTAGTATGAGACCTCAAAAAAGTGAAACTTCAAAGATGATTCAGAACTTTGTATCACAAATTGAATCCGAGAGACAGACACTTACATATCTAGAAATGAAAGCAGATTTGAAAGCACTGAACAAATTCATAGAAGATAGTCTTTTTTTTTTTTTGACAACTCTTTGAAGATGTATTTATAGAACAAATACTTTATAAAAAATTCTTTTCAGGGTTATAGTGTCATCTTATTTTGGTCTCCAGAATATATGGGAAACAGAATCCTCAATGAATCTTTGAGACTTCCAAGTGAAAGTTTGCATGAAAAACAGATACTCTCATTCTTGAGGAAAACTTGATAGAAGTCACCTGAGGGCCCCACCCATCCCTGGAAAATGGCTGACTAATTTGCCTGAGTTAATTTAGTACAATTCCACACAATTCCCACCACCTGCCTTGAAAGCTTTACTATTCTATTTTTTTATTGTTATTGTAATTGATGCCATCATTGTTGGATAGGACAGAGAGAAATGGAGAGAGGAGAGGAAGACAGAGAGGGGGAGAGAAAGATAGACACCTGCAGACCTGCTTCACGGCTTGTGAAATGACTCCCCTGCCAGTGGGGAGCCGGGGGCTCAAACCAGTATCCTGACACCAGTCCTTGTGCTTGGCACCATGTGCGTTTAACCCACTGTGCTACCACCCAACTCCCTACTATTCTATTTTTAACCCAGCTAGTCCTGATTTCTTCTTCCCTGATATATGTTCATGTGTGACACACCTAAGTACTGTCTATCTACATAGATACCTATTCGGTTGACAGAAAAGTTATGACACATCTCTACATAAAAACATAGGGAAATATATCATGACTTTTCCAGCAAACCACACACACTTACTTCTTTTGTATGTGTATCTGGATAACCTCCTCTCCTGTCTTGTTTCCTTTAATCCTCTGCACTGACCTCATGCAGTACTAAGTCTTTAGAGTTAGCCATCCAAAAATGGGAATTCACCTGCAGGTATCTCTCTGTCTCTTTCCCTCTCTGTCTCTTCCCCCCTCAATTTCTCTGTCTCTCTCCAATAATAATTAAATAAATAATTAAAAAAATAAAAAAGAATAACTACAAAAATAATGAGGGGAATAGGCAGTGGTAAACCTGCTTAAGTGCATACATTAAAGTGTGCAAGTACCCTGTTTCAAGACCTTGGCCCCTACCCCACAAGTGGTAAATCAGGGCTGCAGGTTTCCCTCTGTCTCTCTATCCCCATGGCTGGGTTGTACGCAGTATCTCTTTATTCATGCAGGACACAGCGCAATCTATACCAAGCTAAGCTAAACTACTAAACTAACAATGCTGTCTTTATATATACTTGCCAAGTAGGGTGTAAACAGGATGTGATGTAGAGAGGGTGGAGAGAAAAGTGACTGGTGAATATCAGGGTGTGACAAGGAGAGGATCAGGGTGTGAAAAGGAGAGGGGGTGGAGCAGGTGAGAATTTTACCACTAAACCACTAATGCCCTGGAGGGAGTGTGGTGCTTGTTAATAGTGGTTATGTAAATAGAATGCAGTGTTAAGCAGGGAGGATTTAAACCAAATGAAACAGAAGGGGTTTTTAAAAGCATACCAACAGATGTCGTCATTATTGGATAGGACAGAGAGAAATGGAGAGAGGAGGGGAAGGCAGAGAGGGGGAGAGAAAGACAGACACCTGCAGACCTGCTTCACCGCCTGTGAAGCAACTCCCCTGCAGGTGGGGATCCGGGGGCTCAAACCAGGATCCTTCCACTGGTCCTTGCGCTTGTCGCCACATGCGCTTAACCTGCTGAGCTACCGCCCGACTCCCCTCTCCTTGCTTTCTTGTCAAGATGCTTGTAGAAGAAAGTCACACAGGGCCATAGCACACTGGGTTAAGTGTACATAGTGCAAAGCACAAGGACTGTTTCAAGGACCTTGGTTTGAGGCCCTGGCTCCCTACCTACAGGAGGGCAACTTTGCAAGCAATGAAGCTGGTCTGCAGATGTCTTTCTCTTTCCCTCTGTCTCCTCCTTTTCTCTCAATTTCTCTTTGTTCTGTCCAGCAACAACAACAACATAAATAAATAAATAAATAAATAAATAAATAAATAAATAAATGGCTGCTAGGAGCAGTAGATTCGTAGTGCAGGCACTGAGCTCCAGCAATAACCCTGGAGGCAAAAAAGAAAAAAGAATGTCACACTAAGATACTGTCCCATCTGTGTACTTAGCACTGCAGAAATTTAAAGGTTCAACTTTACTGCATCGGGCTGATATATCTTTGGAACAAATAATAGAAATAAAAGAATATGACAATCATTTTCATTTTTTTCTTAAAATTGTTTTACATAATTGAACTGAAAGTAGCCTTAGATCTGCAGTTCAATGTCACATCAGCATATTCTTTTCAGTTTTATAAACTAGATATAATTTATTTTCCTACAGGGATCTGATGGTAATTATTATAAAAACTTTTTTTCGTCTATCATAAAGAAAGCAACATATTAGACACAGATGTAGGTCAGTAATCATGATAAGAGCACATTTGATTGGATTATATAAAGAGAAATGATCTTAAAAGCCAAATTATTTGTTTTATCTAATAGAACAGAGAGAAACTAAGAGAGAGGGAGAAAGACAGAGAGACATCTGTAGCACTGTTTCACCATTCGTGAAGATTTCCCCCTGCTTTTCCCCTGATATAGACCAGGGGCTTGAACCTGGGTCCTTATGCATTGTAACATATGTGCTCAACAAGGTGTGCCACCACCCAGACCCCACAGTGTTATTTTCTATGGGACAATATATGTATGTTCAAATGTGCATTAAACTTTGACTTGTCAATATTTTAGATTTTGTTGAATGCTTAAGCTTTATCACATAAAATGCAAGAGAGAACTTTTATGCTGATTGAAACCTAAATTTAGAATGGGAGCACATTTTAAACAATACGTTGAAATGTATGAAATACTGGACATCTAAGAATTTATGAGAAACTTCAGTGTTGTATTGCAATGAAAGGACAGTTCTGGGTTCTTAGGCCTGTTTTGTGTGTATGTGTTTGTACGTGATGTACTTGTTCTAAACAGTAAGATGAGGTGACTTCTTTACTCTCAAGCTTGTCTCAAGTCATAAAACTGGACCTCCCTTTTCTAAAATCTCATTAATGTGTTTCACTACATTTAGACCCAAGTCCTCACATCTCAGATTCAGTTCTGATCTTTTCATAAGAAAATGAACTCCTTTATACTTGTTAGAATTTTGTGATGCAGTATACCAGCCAACCATAGGAAGTCGGGCACAGTGCTCAGATGACATCAGCCTTGGCGACAGAGCATACAGTGGTCTGCGAAAACGTGCAATGAACCGTGGGCACAAAGCATTGTGGTGGACTAGACAGACTTAAAAGCACAGCCAGCCAGAATTCAGCTCTCTTGGGTTGCTGCTTATTCTCCTGGTCAGACGCATCTCGGCCAAGGCTGTTCGCTATGGCTGCTTCTCCTGGGAACTGAACATGTGTGACTCAGCTAGCTGGTAAATTCTAGACTCCCCTAAAACCATGAGTAACCTGCACCTCACTTTATCTCATGGGACTGAACTTTTGATAACTATTCATGGACTTTATGGACCTAGCATATTCTTAACCTCTGATGATAATTGCTTATTTTTCAGTACCTAAAATAATGCCCCATACCCTTGTACTGTCCTAATAAAACCTTGATTCATTTAAACCTACTGCAGGCTGCTCGTCAGCTGAATCCTTTACTCACCACAGCCAAAGCTCCTTTTAATATGTCGTTTCAACAGTGGCTCCAATGCTGAACAACATTACTGCCAGCAAGAGTCAGCATGGGTAGCTTGACAGAAGCCTGCCTGATGGTTAGTGGAACTCGCAGAAGCTGACATGTGTCAAAGACAAATCACATATCTTGCAGCCAAAAGAATGGCAATGGAGCTCCAGCCACAGGAAGCTGTGCTGGTGAGAGTGCACCAAAAACATCTTGAGGTTTACCCAGAAGAGAGAGGCTTGAGTGACCACTGCATATTCTTACATCTTGCCCACTGCAGCCAAATCTCAGTCTGATGTGTGCTTGTTTTAAAAGGCTTCAAGTAATCATTGCTTGGTACCAATGTGATGTTGCCCATAGATAGACTCAGTTACAATTCATGACATCCAGCTTTTGCCATTCAGGAAAAGGTAATAACCGGTGGGTGGTTTGTTTGCTAAATAAAAATCTCTTAAATTTTCTTTCATTATCTTTATTTATTTATTGGATAGATACAACCAGAAATCAAGAGAGGAGGGGGAGATAGAGAGGGAAAGAGATAGAGATACATCTGTAGACCTAGTTCACCATTCATGAAGCTTTCCCCCTGTAGGTGGTGAATACATAAAAATAAAAATCTCTTTAGAAGCATTGGAGAGATAATAAGAATGTGGTTTATTTACATTTATATGTATTACTTATTAGAAGGATGAAATGTTTTCAAACAGGAAGGGAGAATATTGTATTTCTGCCTCATGTTTTTGTACTAGTGTGGTGACCAGCTCCCACAGAAATAATGTATATAACCCAACAGCCCCTTGTTCAGCTTCATTCTCTTTCTTTCTATCCAAGGAGATGCTTCTGCCACTTTTAGAACTCTTACAGGAAACTGGCTGGTCCTTCAGGTTATATGTAAGCTTGAGTTTCTGGTCATTGGCACCCATAACAAATGGAGGCACTTGAGTCACTGGTCTGGGCCAATAATGGTTCAGACCACACCTACTTGTGTAAATAATCCACTGTATTCTGTCGAAAACCCTGACAGTCAGAGTCAGATTGAAAATGCACCATGAGACTAGTTTTCCTTTTTACCCTGCTGTGTTCTATATATTTTCCCCCCACAGATCATTTTATTCGCATGGTAATGGTTCCCAGTACCATTATTGACACATGGGTACAATTTCTCAGCTCTGGGCATGGGTAGATAGCATAATGGTTATGCAGAGAGACATTGAGCTTCATACATAGCTCCACATACAGTCATACAGTTGCCCACACCACCATAAGCCAGAGCTGAGCAGTGCTCTGCTAAACAATACAAAATAAAAGTAAAAAGCAACCAAGCCTCTTCCCATGTTAGCCCACCATTATTAATCTTAACATTATCAAATAGAGTTTTTGAATCTGATTACCAGCTTACTAGATTCTCTCTGCCTTTACTGGCACTTATAGATCTAGCTCTATTACATGCACTTGCCGATTTTGAAAGGCATGCAGGAGCCTGCTGGCCACTTTCCTTTCAGCCCTGATGAATTCACACAAATTGTGTCTTGTTTGCCCTGCTTTGCACACCACCTCCTTGGTCATATCCAAGAACTATCGATGTGGAGTCACTTGTTTTCCTTGAGACAATAGAAGGAGGATGGTAATGAAGGCACACTATCCCCAGCCCTGGCCCCAACCCTCATTCTGCCATGAAACAATTCAGAAAATAACTTTTTCCACCGTCTCCACCTGCCACCCCTTCATCAGTGGCTGCAAGAGAACTAGATTGTCTCTCTGAGCAACAGGTTTGCTTTTGTCAAATACCCCCAAGCCAGTGTGTATGTGGCAGTTAGATCCCAAAGAAAGAAGCTAGAAAGACAGCAACTGAATATGTCTTCTCCAGACACAAACTTATTAAAAACTGGAAAACCTAGGGGCCAGGCAGTGGTGCACCTGGTTAAGTGCTCATATTGCAGTACACTAGGACCCAGGTTCAAGCCCTTGGTCCCCACTTACAGGGGGAAAGCTTCACAAGTGGTGAAGCAATGTTGCAGGTATATCTGTCTCTGTTTCTTTCTACCACCCCTCCCCCTCTCAGTAAAAATTAAAAAAAAAAAAGTCTGCTTACAAGGTTAGTCTTTGATGGACATCTGACAACTCTCATTCCTGGAGGGTTCCTATCAATCCCCTGGAAAGTGGCTCACTATGTCTCAAATGTTTATACAAGTAATACAGTTTTTACGTGAGGACTTTCAATGTGTTTCTACAACCAGAGCTATATGAAATAGAATGAAATAAAGCCATTGTTTTGAAGAGGTGTAAGTCACAAGGAGCTAAAGAAACCAATAGCCCCTTCATGAGCTCCCTCATATGAGGGCACAGACTGCACCATCACTCAGCACCAGCAGCCCTTCTACAACCATGACTGTGTTAGCCACCTAATAAATTTACTTGTAACCTTGTGCATTGTAACATGTACTCAATCAGGTGTGCCACCACCTGGCCCTGCAATCAGGGATTTCATTTATTTTATTTTTTATTAGTGATTTAATAAGGATTAAGAAGATTCTTGTGTAAGTAGTACAATTCCATGCAATTCCCGCTACCATAACTCTTTTTTTAATTCTTCTCTTTTTTTATTCTTTCTACCTTTCTTTCTTTCTTTCTTTCTTTCTTTCTTTCTTTCTTTCTTTCTTTCTTTCCACTGACAAAACCATAGGATAAGAGGGGTTCCACTCCACACAATTCCCACCACCAGAACTCCGTATCCCATCCCCTCTCTTGATAGCTTTCCTATTCTTTAACCCTCTGAGAGTATGGACCCAAAGTTATTGTGGGATGCAGAAGGTGGAAGGTCTGGCTTCTATAATTGCTTTTCCACAGAACATGAACATTGGCATGTCAATGCATATCCCTAGGTGTTTCTGTCTTTCCTTGATGGGATAGGACTCTGGGAAGTGAGGTTTCAGGAAACATTGGTGGGGTCATATGCCCAAGGAACTCAGATTGGCATCACAGTACATCTCCAACTTGGTCTGCCTGCTCTGTTAAATTTTTTCCACATGCAGATATACCACCTACATCCAGGTGAGTAAGTTGTGACTCAGGAGATGAACCCAACCATCTGTACATATTTGAGTACATCATTGTAATTAAATTGGGTTTTCGTGTCCTGAGCTGAGACTGCCTATACATCAGCAACTGGCTTGTAAACCGTTATTATTTTCTCCCTTCCTTCCTTTCTTCCTGTCTTCCTTGTTTATTATTTGATAGAGACAGTGAGTAATAGGGAAGGGGGGAAAATATATATATATATATATATATATATATATATATATATAGAGAGAGAGAGAGAGAGAGAGAGAGAGAGAGAGAGGGAGAGAGAGATAGAGAGAGAGAGACCGAGACCTACAGACCTCTTCACCACTTAAGAAGCTTCCCCCCTGCAGGTGGGGGTTGGGGGCTTGAACCTGGGTCCCTGTGAACTGAAATGTCTGTGCTCAACCAAGTGCACCACCACATGGCACACCATTAATTCCCACAATAAAATGCTCAGAAAAAAATGTGATGGCGTTTTTACTACTATGTTAAAATCTCAGTTCTCCTCTTCCATCTTTGGTCTCAGTTTTTGTTTTTTTTTTTCCTCCTCCAGGGTTATTGCTGGGCTCGGTGCCTGCACCATGAATCCACCACTCCTGGAGGCCATTTTCCCCCCCTTCTTGTTGCAGCTTTGTTGTGGCTATTATTATTGCCCTTGTTGACACAATTCGTTGTTGGATAGGACAGAGAGAAATGGAGAGAGGAGGGGAAGACAGAGAAGGGGAGAGAAAGATAGACACCTGCAGATCTGCTTCACCGCCCGTGAAGCGACTCCCCTGCAGGTGGGGAGCCAGGGACTCGAACTGGGATCCTTAAGCTGGTCCCTGCGCTTCGCGCCACCTGCGCTTAACCAACACTGCGCCACCGCCCGACCCCCTGGTCTCAGTTTTTAATTTGCTCTTTTTAGTGAACTTCACGAGCCTGCAAGTTATTCACAGTCTTTAACTACTTTTACTTATATATTTTTTTCTAACTACTCTTTACCTTAAACATAATTCTTACAATTACATAACCAAAGAAGGTAAGAACAGATTAATTCTGTTTGTTCTGTGGTACTATTTATGCTACTTGTTTTTCATGATTTACTGTCATGGAGGGTAGAATCTAAATATCAAAATTAGCATATTTGGTACTTCTCTTAATGAGCATTGTGATAACCATCTAAAAAAATTCATAAAATGAGTCTAGGTGGGAAGTGGGATCTTTCATCATGGCAGGGTGGAATTTTAGTACTTTTATCTCCGTCAGACAAATTACAGAAAGGGTTTTATATGTTTTAAATGTTTAGAAAGTTTTGCTGCAAATGTCTAATCACATGTTTGAGTTTTGAATATAATAACAGAGAAAGAGAGGAAGCACACTGACATATTGTTTCACTTTAGGAGCTCCCAGTAAGTGAAACATACTGGGGGGGGGGGAAGGGGGAAGTAAGTGCTGTTCTGAGCTCCATTTTCAACAATGTACTAAACTCCTTCCTGTTTGTTTCAGGGCTTCAGATTAAGTGCTGTGGACACATCATAATCATTGTTCCCTCCATTCTTTAAGCAATTCCTCAAATACAGAAAATCTCCTGCCTTGGTTTTAGTAAATTAACAGTGAGTGGAAAGAATTGACTGAAAAGTGCATGGGTGAATGAATGCCTAGAGTTTGTTCTATAAGTGTCTTTAAGTTGTTGGTAATATATATGCTATACATGTGGCTTAGAAATATCAGAAAAAAAAATAGCTCCCACTGATGCTTTTTTTAAATTTATTTTTTATTTAAGAAAGGATAAATTAACAAAAACATAGGGTAGGAGGGGTATAACTCCACACGGTTCCCACCACCCAATCTCCATATCCCATCCCCTCCCCTGATAGCTTTCCCATTCTCTATCCCTCTGAGAGCATGGACCCAGGGTTGTTGTGGGTTACAGAAGGTGGGAGGTCTGGCTTCTGTAATTGCTTCCCCACTGAACATGGGCGTTGACTGGTCGATCCATACTCCCAGTCTGCCTCTCTTTCCCTAGTAGGGTGGGTCTTTGGGGAAGCTGAGCTCCAGGACACATTGGTGGGGTCTTCAGTCCAGGGAAGCCTGGCCGGCATCCTGATGGCATCTGGAACCCGGTGGCTGAAAAGAGAGTTAACATACAAAGCCAAACAAATTGTTGAGCAATCATGGACCCAAAGGTTGGAATAGTGGAAAGGAGGTGTTGTGCGGGTACTCACTGCAAACTCTAGTGTACTGCTTTCAGGTATATATTTTGCACTAGTTTATGGATACATGTGAACATATGCTCTCTCTCACAGAACCTGGTCTATATCTAGGTTTTGGGACTTTGTTAGAAAGTGAACCACCTGGGATGGAATTAGAGAATACTATGAAAGGAAAGGTCTCACCCAAGTAATGAAGCTGAAGGGTTGTCATTCCACATGTCAAGTGTCTGGACACAGTCTGAGCTGAAGCATGTTGAGGTGGCAGTCATTGCATTGATTAGGTTGTGATCGGCAGATGCAATATTATTTGATATGGATTGGGAGAGGCATGCGGGAAAGTGGGCCCTATCCTAAAGTTCCAGGACTGGGGGAAATATAGGCTTTATATTGGAGATGTGAGGTTCCTGCTGTCTTAGGGTTCAAAAAGACAATGGATAGTTAATGTTATCATCACATTATTTGGTAATTGGGTTAACTTTGAAGTCCTTTTGTTAGGGTTTGCTGTATAGTACCCAGTATCTTGTATGTAGCTGTGCCATTGGTTGCTTCTGATCTACTTGGTCTAGGCTTTTGAGAGAGTCCGCATATCAAATACACAGCCTATATATTAAAAAGACTCAGTCTGTGTTTTAAAAACTTCAAGACATACAATTAATTTTCCCCCTCTCATGTTAATTAACTAGTGATTTATATGACTACACTTTACTAGGAGTGATGCTTTTTAAGGTAACTCCAAATGGAAGATAGAGCATCCCCAAAATCTAAATGGAATTCATTTAGAAAGTGATTAAAATGCCATACATTTTTTTCAAACTATATTTTTTTTTATAAATACAGCTTTTTTATCTTTATTTATTTGATAGTGACAGCCAGAAATTAAGAAGGGAAGAGGACATAGGGAGAGAGACAAACAACTGCTGCCTTGCTTCACCACTAGTGAAGTTTTCCCCCTGCAGGTGAGAATCAAGGGCTCAAATAGATCATGATATATATTTTCATCTCACCAATCTGACATTACTTGTAGCACTCAAAACAAGGTTCATTTTCAAAAATGGAAGCTCAATTACCAGGAAACAGGGTGACGGTGACAAAAATTAAGCCCATGAATAGATAAAAGTTTCAAATCCCCATCAAATCCCCATTTGGCCAAAGTTCCCATTTTTTAAATGCCTTTTATTCTACTCTTAAAAGTTGAAAAAAGAAATAGGGACTTTTCATGCCTCACTTCCCTAAAGTCAAAATAGTGTATGTACTCCTATTTGCACACATGTATATATTTTAATAAACCCCAGGTGTTGGTGCATCTTGTTGAGCACACACATTAGAGTGCACAAGGACCCAGGTTTAAGCCCCTGGCCTCCACCTGCAGGGGGAAAGCTTCATGAGTGGTAAAGCAGGGTTACAGCTATCTCTCTGTCTCTTTCTCTACCTACTTTCCCCTCACCCCTCAGTTTCTCTCTGGTGTTCATAGAGGCTAAATTAAACGCAACCTGCCCAGGTTTGAGCTGATGCCCATACCCATTACCATATACTGACACTTTCAGAAAATTACCCTGTGAGCTTCCAAAGGTGTTTTATTATTCTGTGCCTGTCTCAATACCAAGCTTAGTCTAATAACATATGTGCATGTTATGAAGTGTTAGAACTACCAATTCATGATTAATTTGTACTTCTTAAATACTTTGCTTTCCTTATAAACCCATTAATAGGATTTTCACAGTAAGACTATAGACTAAAAATCATTTAAGCAGTTTGAAAGCCTGAACTTCTAGATTCAATAATAAGTAAAAATATTTTTAAAAGAAGAAAATAAGGGGGTTGGGTGATAGCACAGTGGGTTAAGCGCACAAAGTTCCTTGTGTAAAGCACAAGGAACTTTTGAGCCCAGGCTCCCTACCTGCTGGGGGGTAGTTTCACAAGTGGTGAAACAGGTCTGTAGTAGATGCCTTTCTTTCCCCCTCTGTGTCTTCCCCTCTTTTCTCATTTTCTTTCTGTCCCATCATCATCAACAACAACAACAGCAATAACAACAATAACAACAACAGGAGCAACAAAAGGCAAAAAAAAAAAAAAAAGCTTCCAGGACCCATGGATTCATAGTGCAGGCACTGAGCCCCAGTGATAACCCTGGAAGGAAAGGGGAAAGAAAGAAAGGAAGGAAGGAAGGAAGGAAGGAAGGAAGGAAGGAAGGAAGGAAGGAAGGGAGGAAGGGAAAATTGGGATCATATCTCTAACACTTATATCTGGAATCTAGAGAAAGCACTGGAAAAAGAGTCTGGGTGGGACTAACTAGGTGGAATTGTGTGTAATCGTATTAACTGAAATAAAGAAGTGGAAGACACATCATTTGCATCTACAATATAGATAATCAAAGCATACGGACTTGCGAAAAAAGAAGAAAGAAGAAAGGAATGAAGGAAAGAAGGTAGGAAGGAAGGAAGGAAAAGAAAAGCAGCACAAATCCCCAAGCTATGTTTCAGACTTTGTGAGATATTGTAGCTGGCAGGAGGAGGGGAGCCACAGTACTTGGATGGCTTGGATATGAAGCTACTGAAAGCTTGTACTGTAAAACAGTGTTTAATCACTGATAAGAATAAGTTATAAAAAGGGAAAGACACTGGTGCACCTGGTTAACTGTACACATTACAGTGTGCAAGGACCCAGGTTACGCCTCTGTTCCCCACCTGCAGGAGGAAAGCTTCACAAGTGGTGAAGCAGGGCTGCAGGTGTCTCTCAGTCTCTCTCCCTATCTATCTCCACTCCCCTCTCAATTTCTTTCCCAATAATAAATAAATAAGTGAATAAATCAATATGGGATATGGAGAGCAGCACAGTGGTAATTGCTACATGGTGGGCTAGGTGAGAAAGTAGGGAGGTTTAACTCAAATGCCAGTGAACACATAAAAAGGGTCAGTGATGTGGAAAGGAAAAGGATCTAAAAAACAAATACATTTAAAAACAAAATTAAGAATCTTTGGTCTCCCTAAAGGAAACTGCTTCATGATATTTTCTGAGTGTGCTCCTGGCTCTTTACCATCTGAAAGTGATTATTTAACATTCACCTGCTCATGACTTGTGATCTACCCCAGGCAGATAATGAAATCAATATGGCTCCTTGCCTGGGGTGCTTGACAAGCTGGTTGAAAAGCAGGAAGCAGAAAACTAAAACACCAGGCTTCAGTTCAAATTGACAAATGCAATCTGTAAACAAGATTGCCCTGGTGTTCATAGAGGCTACAAATTAAACGCAACCTGCCCAGGTTTGAGCTGATGCCCATACCCATTACCATATACTGACACTTTCAGAAAATTACCCTGTGAGCTTCCAAAGGTGTTTTATTATTCTGTGCCTGTCTCAATACCAAGCTTAGTCTAATAACATATGTGCATGTTACGAAGTGTTAGAACTACCAATTCATGATTAATTCGTACTTCTTAAATACTTTGCTTTCCTTATAAACCCATTAATAGGATTTTCACAGTAAGACTATAGACTAAAAATCATTTAAGCAGTTTGAAAGCCTGAACTTATAAATTCAATCCTAGCATCACATGTGCCCAAACTAAGTAGTGTTCTCCTTTCAGCTCCCATCGCTCCGCATATAAAATACAGAAATATTGAGCTGGGAGGGAGATAGCATAATGGACATTTCACCAATGCAAAAGTCTTTCTTACCTAGGGTCCTGAGGCCCCAGGTTTGATTGACAGCACCTCTATAAGCTAGTGCTGAACAGTGGTCTTATCTCTTTTTTTTCTTACCTATTTTTTTTCTTATCTATTTTCTTATCTTTTTTTCTTATCTATTTTTTTCACTGGCTGGTATAATCATATTTACAATGCTTTCCTTTTAAGACCTTGAATTATTTCACTCCTTAAGACCAGTAGTCTAAACATCTTCTAAAATATCCCTTATGTTTTAAGTGTTTTGTTTACTTATTTGATATTATTTATCTATTTGATAAACAAGGTATGCTTCTGTCAGTGTTTGCTTTACTCACCTTAAGAAACATTGAGTCCCTACCACATATCTCATAACACAATTTGACTCCAGAGTCTTATCTGGGAAGGTGATAACTCATTTGGATAACACTCCCATTTTTTTCTCTATAAAAATTGTTGCAAGGTAATTGCAAAAATTGTTGCAAGGTAATTGCTTATTCAGCTATTCCTTCCTGCTTCATTTCCAATTCCTACTGTCATTTTACTAGATGGGTTTTTTTTTTGTCCTCTGCTTTTATTCACAGAGAGTACATATCTTTTTTAAATCATTACCAGAGCAAATCCAATCCTCTACCCTTCAATTAAGAAAAAGAAAGTTTTCATTCCAACATCTCTTTTTATCCTTTGCTTACTTAATGGGGCTCTATTTGAATACAAATACTCCTGTAAATTTTAAAGAGACAATTAACAATTTTCACTTTTTTTTTCATTTATCATTTCCAGTTTTCTCCAATAATCTCATCAGGCATTTGAAGCTGTAGTGTTGTCCTCCCATTCCTCAAAGAATTTGGTTTTTCCTCAGGATTTGGCTCTAAAGTAAAGTGCCTCTTGTCCTATTTCTGTTAAATTTTTCTGTGTTGTTGTAGACTTGCTCCGTGATGCACCCACAGGTGAAATTTCACTGACAGCAAATTGCTTCAGTGGATGATCTAGTTTACCTGTGGCCATGCTCAATATGCAATCGGCTGTGACACAGACACTTCGGCATTACCCAAAGAAACTTGAAGGCAGCCCAGAAACAGTACCTGAAACAGTGTGTGGCTCATCCCCTAGGTAACTGATTTGACATCACTATCAGCCACCATGATTTACATAAAGCATTTGATAAGTCAGTGCCTTTGATTATCTGACAAATTGCTCACCTTAATAAAGTATGTTTTCTTGGTGGCCAGGCAGTGGCATGCTTGGTTAAGTGCACATAGTACTAAGCACAAGACCTATACGAGGACCTAGGTTCTAGCCCCCACATCCCACTTGCAGTGGGGATGCTTCTCAAGCAGTGAAGCAGGTCTGCAGGTGTATCTCACTTTCCCTCTGTGCCTTCCCCTCCCCTCTCAATTTCTTTCTGTCATATCCAATAACAGTGAAGAGCTCCAGTGGCGCAATCGGTTAGCGCGCGGTACTTATACATATCCAATAACAGTGTAATATAATTGCTGCCAAAGCAGTCGATTCAGTACCAGCACTGAGCCCCAGCAATAATTTGAAGTGTTTTTTTCCTTAACTTCTACCTGCAGTTGTTTTTGTTTTCTATGGGAGCAAAATGGTGGCTAAGCTTTCTTCTATCAGTATTGCTGTTTACATTGGTTTCGGGAAATTGTGAGGAGCCTCACAAAGCACCCTGCATTTTTCTGCCTCCAAGAGCCTGGCATTCCTTAAAACATTAAGCCAGCTCCCCCTGCTCCACCCTGCATTCCTGATAATATGGCCTATCTACATAATCATTGTTTTGCATGAAAGATCCCCACCCATTCCATTCCTTTGATCTGTCTTCTTTCTACCCTCAAGACCCTCCCTGCCCGCAGGGTATTATTAATCCTACCAGTTAAAACTCTTGCAACAGTTGCTAAGGAAGTTCCTACCTTTCCAGTCCCTTTTGCCTTTCTCCGCCCCTTTCATAGCCATTTCCTTTTCTGACTTGCCACTTCTGGGTGCGCCCTTTAAAATCCTTGGCTCTCTGATCAATAAAGAATTGCATTGCCTCGCCACCACGAGCTTGGTTCCTGAGTCATCTTCGTGTCACTGAGTGAGTAGAAGCACAGTCTGGCTCCAGTTGAGTTCTCTCCAACTCAGAGAGTATACACACAGGAAGAGGCACCCCCATGCTAGCCTGGCACATTGGCACCATACTTCCTGGCTTTTGTCTTTCCTTACATTTTATGAAACCTGGAAATTTTCTGGTGCATATTTCTGACAAAAACCTTTCTTTACACGAGTGGCTCAATAATTGGTTCTCTCATTCTTTCCCTTGCTGGAGGAGCCCTGGATAGGGTACTCTCCTTTGTCTTCCTGTGTATCCAAACACACCAGTAAGTCCATGATTTCATTACAATGTTCAATCACAGTTTATACATTCCTGAATCAGTCAGTGAATATAGTATCACATACTGTTTGCTGAAGGACTCCTGTGCCTTTGGTAGACCTTGAGGTAGCTAGCTATGTAGATATGACACTGTTGACATTACACCATTTCTCCAAACATAGTGTTTTCAGTTTGTTTTTTAAATGTTCTTATTATTATCTTTATTTTATTTATTGGATAGAAACAGCCAAAATTGAGATGAACAGGGTGATAGAGAGAGGGAGAGAGAATCTGAAACACTGCTTCACCGCTTGCAAAGCTTTTCCTCTGCAAGTGGGGACCAGGGGCTTGAACCCTGGTCCTTGCTTACTGTAACATGTGCACTCAACCAGATGTACCACAAGCACCCTCCCCACCTTTGGGTAAATTTTGCATCTTATTTTTTCTTCTAGTGGTCTGATTACAGCTATTCCTTGCCACATGATTTATTTAAGGAAATGAGACTAATCTTTATGCCAGCTAACACTAGCCTCTAGGTAATTTTGCAAACATTAGTCTATTTGAATAGATTTAAAAAAAACTCACTAGATACAAGCAGAAAGATTCTAAAGAATACAATTCTTAGACCTTTGGCTAGGTTTAGATTTTGAGAATTGACTTGAAAGTCAGATAAATTTGAACCCAATTTCAGGGCTCACTAGAGAGTTTATGCGGTGAATGAAAATGGAGTTATAGACTGAGATGCTGGGCCAAAGCAAAAATAGTGAAGCAAGAAAGAACTGTCTTTCAGCATCAGTACCCTCAGCAATACACCTCTTGCCCTGTGCTCCAGGAACTAGCCTGGGAACTCAACTCTCTCTTTCTCTGCTAACTATTGAGGCATGCCTGTCTTTGCCAGACCCCTTCAGCACTGGGTCTGAGCCTGTGCTCTCAGAATTTCTAAGCATCCCTTGTCTCTTTTCACAGAGCATGCAGTAGATTTAGTGAAAATTGTCACTTAAGAACCCATTTCAGTCTTTGTTACCTTTTTCAGACATGTCCCTCAGACAAAGCAGAGGGAGTGCAACTATTCTAGAAGATAAGCAAAAATTCTTCTACTGAATGAGCTTCAATTTTTACTCCTCCTTGTATACTACCAAGTGTGGTCATATTGTGGCACTGTGTAGCCTCCTTCTATTGCCAAGTGAGATGACACAGTACAGATAGACATTCTTGGAAGACTTCTACCCCCCCCCCCCCATGGAAACATAGCATCACACTTCCAAGAGGCATTTTTTATGGAGTAGCTATGAACTGACCTCCAATCTCCCTGAAACAACTATTGAACACAACAAGATTTTGAATTGGACACATAATCTACAGCTGAAAATTCTACAGCCTCAGGTGGGTGCCCATGTGCATGGTTGGGAAAAATGGTGGAGTGGGTTGGAAAACACCGTCAAAACTAGTGCTCCAGGAGGTAGCAGTGTGGCACCAACCTGAACCATCCTGGACAGTAACTCAGTTGTCAGACACCCCAGAAGAAAAGAAACTGGAGCTTAAAATCTCTCAATCTTTGATGCAGGGTTTGGTTTTTTTTGTTCGTAAATCCAGAATGACCAACACCAAGGCACATTATTATAAAATTATCAAAACTTAATGACAAGGAAAAAGAATTGCAGGTTGCTAGGGAAAGGAAGGAAGTTAGATACAAAGGCAGAACTATCAAACATTCACCAGAATTTTATTAACATACCCCAGAGGCAAGGAGAGAGTAGAATGATATAGTCAAGACACTAAAAGAAAAGGGAATGTCAGCCATGAATTTTGTATCCTGCAAAATTGTCCTTCAAGTATGGGAGGGAAGCTAAGGTTTTTTCAAATATTCAAAAACTAAAGGAATTTACCGCAATCAACCCACCTTATAAGAAATACTGAATGGAGTCCTACAGAAAAGGAGGAAGCAAAGGAACACTCATTCTCAGTGAGATGAACAGCAGTAGACGAAAAACAAGAACACAGTAAAATAGGAGAGAACAAGCAAATAGGGGAAGGAATTAAAAGACAATGAAACTATCAAATGCTTGTTAATCATGATCAATTTTCTAGACATATAATGCTAGTTATTACACACATGGTAACAAAATGGTTCAAGGCCTGACCGCTTACCTATAGGGGGGTTGCTTCACAAGCAATGGAGCAGGGTTGCAGGTTTCTCTGTATTTCTCACTCTCTATTGTCCCCTTCCCTATTGATTTCTGACAGTCTCTATCCAATAAATAAATAAAGATAATAAAATAATAAGAAGAAACAATTTACTCTGAATAGGGGTTATATCCTAAGGAACCCACCACACCCATCCAAAAAGATCTGTGCACACATATGTTCTTAGCAGCACAATTTGTAATAGCCCAAACCTGGAAGCAACCCAGGTGTCCAACAGATGAGTGGCTGAACAAGTTGTGTGGTACAATGGAATACAACTGAGCTTTAAAAAATGGTGACTTCACCGTTTACAGCCGATCTTGGATGAACCTTGAAAAATTCATGTTAAGTGAAATAAGTCAGAAACAAAAGGATGAATATGGGATGATCTCACTCTCAGGCAGAAGTTGAAAAACAAGATCAGAAGAGAAAACACAAGTAGAACCTGAACTGGAATTGGCATATTGCACCAAAGCAAAAGACTCTGGGGTGGGTGGGTGGGGGGAATATAGGTCCAAAAAGGATGACAGAGGACCCAATGGGGATTGTATTTTTATATGGAAAACTGGGAAACATTATGCATGTACGAACTATTGTATTTACTGTTGAATATAAAACATTAATTCTCCAATAAAGAAATAAAGAAACAAATTCCTCTTAAAAAATAAGTGGGTAAAGATTCAACAATTTAAAATAAACTAAAAATAAAAATCAGAATGAACATAAGTAAATCACATATATCAATAATCACCCTAAATGTGAATGGCCTAAACTTATCTGTCAAAAAACTCAAGAGTAGCTAAGTGGATTAAAGAACAAGAGCCATCCACTATATGTCTTCAGAAAACACACACCCAAAGAAAAGACATATGGAAACTGAATATAATAGGTTGAAGCAAGATGTTCCAAACTAAAAACTCACAAAAAC
The DNA here is from genome assembly GCF_950295315.1 of Erinaceus europaeus. Taxonomy (NCBI): domain Eukaryota; kingdom Metazoa; phylum Chordata; class Mammalia; order Eulipotyphla; family Erinaceidae; genus Erinaceus; species Erinaceus europaeus. The sequence continues at coordinate 103,386,603 of NC_080164.1, read as the reverse complement.
AAAAGGAAGGGACAGTTATCCTATTCTCTGACAAAATATAATTTAAGGCAAAGAAAGTAATCAGAGGGAGAAGGGAATTGCATAATGGTTAAAGGATCAATCCAACAAAAAGATATAACCATCATAAATATATATGCCCCAAACATAAGACCACCCAAGGATATAAAACAAATACTTACTGAGCTCAAGGGAGGCATTGATAGCAACACAATAATAGGAGATTTCAAAACAACACTCACAGCAAGAGAGAGACAAAAATATCAATAGAGAAATAGCAAACTTAGATGAAACATAGTTGAAATGGACCTAATACATATATATAGGAATTTCCATCCCAAAAGTAATGGATACACATTCTTTTCAAAGATACATGGAACTTTTTTTTTCCTCCAGGGTATCACTGGGGCTCAGTGCCTGCACTAAGAATCTACTACTCCTGGAGGCTATTTTTTCCCTTTTGTTGCCCTTGTTGTTTATAGCTGTTGTTGTTATTTATTATTATTGTTATTGCTGTCATTGTTGTTGGATAGTAGAGAGAGAAGGGTAAGACAGAGGAGAGATAGACACCTGCAGACCTGCTTCACTGTTTATGAAGCTACCCACCTGCAGGTGGGAAGCTAGGAACTTGAACCAGTATCCTTATGCCAGTCCTTGAGCTTCATGTTATGTGCACTTAACCCTCTGTGCTACCACCTGGCCCCCCCACATGAAACATTGACAAGGACTGGTCCACAAAGACGGTCTAAACAAATATGTAAATATTAAAATTATAAAGTGTATATTTTCAGACCATGAAGACATGAAACTAGAAATCAACCAAAAAAGGGAAATTTCCCCAAAGCTTAGAGACTAAATGATATACTGCTCAACATTAAATGGGTTGCTGAAGAGATAAAAAAAAAATTAAGGATTATTTTGACACCAATGCAAATGAAAAAACCGGTTACCAGACCCTATGGGATGCAGCAAAAGCAGTCCTGAGAGTGAAGTTCATAGTAATATAGGCCCACATTAATAAACAGGAGAAATCACTAGTAAACCATCTAACAGCCCACCTCAACCAATTAGAAGTGAAGCAACAAGAAGAGCCAACAGTCAAGAGGAGACAGGAAATAGTTAAAATCAGAGCAGAAATCAATGAAATAGAAAACAGGAAGACCAATAGGAAGATTAAGGAAACCAAGTGTTGGTTATTTGAAAGGATAAATAAAATTCATAAGCCACTGACTATACTCACCAAGAGAAAAAGAGAAAATGCTATGGTAAAATCACACAGAAATGAAAGAGAAGATATTATAACTGATGAGGTAGATGTCGGGCTAGTGACGCGAGATAGATGACCCAGGAACCGAGCTGGTGGTGGCGAGGTGGTTCAAATCTTTATTCATTCCCGTGCCCCAGATCTTAAAGGCCGGAAAATGGAAGTGGCAAGTCGGAAACGGAAGTGACTTGACAATACCATACATGGTTAGGAAAGGGATGGAGATAGGTAAAAGGGGCTGGGAAAGGTAGGAACTTCTTTAGCAACTGTTGCGAGGGGTTTAACTGGTAGAATTGATAATACCCTGCAGGCAGGAAGGGTCTTGAGGGTAGGAAAAGTATATCAAATGAGCAGAATGGGTGGGGAAATAGGGAGGAGAACTTAAGTCATTTGTTAGACAAAGCAGAACATTGATATGTAGATACTAAGAGAGCAAGCAGGTCATTGTATCAAGGAATGCAGGGTGAGGCTGGGGAGCTGGCTTAATGTTTTAAGGAATGCCAAGCCCCAGGGTCTCTGGAGAAGGATAACTGGCAGGGAAGCAAAAAACTGAGGTACATACCTCTCCCCAGCTCAACCTTAGCAAGAGAGAGTCTGACAGGGAGATTTGTTTTCCTCAGTTCCCCATTTTTCAATGGGAAAAGCCTCACCACACTCAATGTGGTTCTCACAATATTCCCAGCAAGTAGAGATTCAAAAGATTATGCAAGAATATTATGGACACCTGTATGGAACCAAATTTGACAACCTGGAAGATATGGACACTTTCTTGGAGTCATACTAACTGCCTACCCTGACACAAGAGGAAGTAAATACAGGCCAGTCACTAGTAAAAAAATTGAAACAGTAATCAAAAGCCTAAACAAGAACAAAAGCCTGAGTCCTGATGCTTATATTAATGAATTTTACAAAACATTGAAAGAAGAACATCCATCCTCCTCAAACTCTTCCAGAAAAATAGAAGAAGAAGGAACACTTCCAATCATATTCTATAAGGCTAAGATTACCTTGATCTCCAAAGCAGGAAAGGACCCCACCAAAAAAAATTATATCCCTAATGAACATTGAGACAAAGATCCTCAACAAAATCTTAGCTAATTGAATACAATGACATATTAAGGAAATAATCCACCAAGATCAAGTGAGATTCATCCCTGGGAAACAGGAAAGGTTCAACATCCTTAGGTCAATAGTTATAATCCACTATATCAGCAAAAAGAAAGATAAAAATCACATGATTTTATCAATTAATGCAGAAAAGTCATTCAACAAAATGCAACACCCATTTATAATAAAGGCCCTTGAGAAACTGGAAGTGGAAGGGAAATTCCTTAACATAATAAAGGCTATATATGATAAGCCCATGACTAACATCATACTCAATGGGAAAACTTGAAAGCTTTCCCCCTAAAATCAGGGAGTAGAGAAGGATGTCCATTTTTATTAAACATAACCATTTTTATTAAACATAGTCCTAGCTACCCTTGCCATCGCAATCAGACAAGGAAGAGATACCAAAGAAACCAAATAGGAAAGAATGAAGTTAAACTGTCATCGTTCACAGATGATATGATGGTATACCTAAAGGACTCCAGAAACTCTGCCAATAAACTAATGGAAATTATCAATATATTCAGTAAAGTACTAGGCTACAAATTCAATACTTATAAATCTGTAGCATTTCTTTATGCAATAGATGGGTCAGAAGAAATGAAACTGAACAAAGCAATATCATTTATAATTGAATCCAAGAAGATCAAATACCTAGGAATAAATCTAACAAATGATGTAAAGGACCTTTATATAAATCTAACAAAGGATGTAAAGGAAAACTGCAAGACACTGTTAAAAGAAATAGAGGATGACACAAAGAAATGGAAGAATATCCCCTGTTCATGGATGGGGAGAATAAATATCATTAAAATGGCAATTCTATAGATTCAGCAGAATCCCTACTAAAGTCCCAATGATGTATTTCAAGAAAATTGAACAGATTATTCAAATACTCATGTTGAACTCTAAAAAACCACAAATAGCAAAAGCACTTCTACGGAAAAAGAAGAAAAATGGAGGCATCACAATACCTGACTTCAGGTTATACTACAAAGCATTAGTAATCAAAACAGTGTGGTATTGGAACAAAAATGGCCATATGGACCAGTGAAATAGGATAGAGAATGCAATCCATACATGTACAAACACTTTATATATAACAAAGAGGCCAAATCTGCTCATTGCGGAAAAGAAAGTCTTTTTAACAAATGGTGTTGGCAGAATTGGACAGCCACATGTAGAAAAATGAAACTAGACCACCAATTAATACCATACATCAAAATTAACTCAAAATGAATCAAAGATCTGGATATCAGACCTGAAAGTATAAAATACATAGAAGAACATATTGGTGAAACATTTCATGACATTAACACTAAAGACATATTTGGAGACTTCACCTCATGGGCAAGGGAAACAAAATCAAGATTTAACAAGTGGGACTATATCAAAATAAAAAACTTCCATACATCAAAAGAAAACTCCATAAAGATAAACAGAAAAACCCAGCAAATGGGAGACCATATTCGTGCATCATACTTCAGAGAAGCACTTGATATCAAACATCTATAAAGAACTCATACCGCTCAACAAATGGAAAAATAACAACCCAATATAAAAGTGGGCAGTGGACATGCATAGACAGTTATCCAAAGAAGAGATATACATGGCCCACAGACATATGCAGAAATGCTCTAATTCACTCTTCACCAGAGAAATGTAAATTAAACCCTCATTGAGATACCACCTCACACCTGTAAGAATAGCCTCCATCAACAAAACAGGAGGAGATAAATGTTGGAAAGCATGTGGAGAGAAAGGAACTCTGCTTCACTGCTGGTGGGAATGCAAAATGGTATAATCATTATGGAGAACATTATGGAGAATCCTTAAGCAAATACAGATGGAAATATCTTAAGATCCAACAATTCCACTCCTAGGCATTTATCCAAAAGTGATAATATCACACTAATTTGAAGGGATACATGTACCCCCATCTTCGTAGCCTCATTACTTACAATAGCAAATATTGGAAATAAATCAAAATGTTCCTTAACATATAACTGGTTTAAAAAAAGCTATGGGACTGGAGTCAGGCAGTTAGTACAGTGGGTTAAGTGCAGGTGGCACAAAGTGCAAGGACCAGCATAAAGATTCCGGTTTGAGCCCCCGGCTCCCCACCTGCAGGGGAGTCCCTTACAGGTGGTGAAGCAGGTCTGCAGGTTTTTTTCTCTACCCCTTTCTTCCCCTGTCTTCCCTTCCTCTCTCCATTTCTCTCTGTCCTAACAACAACATCAGTAACAACAGCAATAATAACTACAACAATAAAAAATAACAAGGGCAACAAAAGGGAAAATAAATTTTAAAATAAATTTAAAAAAAAATTCTGTCATACCCCTCAAAAGTAACCAAAGAATGAGAACTGAGGCTACATGTAGGGCAGGGGGTTACATTTATTTTACATTAAGGGGTTACAGGCCAGTTCCTACCAGACCTACATACACTTGTAACTAGTACCCAGCTTTTATCAGTTTCAAACTGGGCATGGCACAAGCTGATTGGTTACAGAGTCCATCAAGGTGCTGACAAAAAATGTGAGAGCAGGTTGGCTTCAATCAGAGCCTGCCACTCAGGATACTGGAATGTGGAAGTGGGCATCCACCTGGAAGCGGAGAAGGAAAGACAACACAGCACCATGAAGTGGTGAAGGGTAAGCTTCCATGTGGTTCTAGGGACTTGAGCTCAAGTCCTCACACAAGACAACAAGGTGTGCTCTACCAATGTAAGCTATCTCCCACATCCTTTATGCTTATTTTATTCATGTATTTGCCTTGAGGGTTATTGCTGGGGCTTGGTGCCTGCACTACGAATCCACTGCTCCTGGAGGCCATTTTTTCCCATTTTTGTTGCCCTTGTTGTTGTTGGACAGAACAGAGAGAAATCAAGAGAGGAGGAGAAGACAGAGAGGGGGAGAGAAAAATAGACATCTGCAGACCTGCTTCATCGCTTGCGAAGCGACCCCCCTGCAGGTAATGAGCCAGGGGCTCTAACCAGGATCCTCACCTAGTTCTTGCACATAGCACCATGTGTGCTTAACCCTCTGCACCCCCCATGTTTATTTTTATAGGGAGATTTTTTAACATATTGGAAGTCGCTTTATAGAACTTTTTTTTTTGCCACTAGGGTTATCATTGGGGCCCAGTATCTATACCACAAATCCACTAAATCTGACCATTCACTTTCTCCATAGTTTATTGAATAGGACAAATAGAGAAATTGAAAGAGATGGGGAAATAGGGAGGAGAAAGATATAGATACCTGCAGACTTGCCTCACTGCTTGTGAAGTGTCCCTCCTGCAAATAGGGAGCCAGGGGCTCAAACCCAGGTCCTTGCGTTCACTACTTAACTGAGTGTGCCATGGCCCAGCCTCCCTCTTCCTGAACATTTTGTGTGTACCTGTTGAAGGAATTTGTTTTGGGCCAGCAGAGTATCTTATCTGACTATGTTTGTGTGCTGCTTTGCCATGTGTGTAATTTAGGATTGAGCTTGGCCCCAAAAGCTGAGGGAATTTCTGTTCACTGCCTTTTCTTCTCTCTCTCTCACTCTGGAAAGGTCATTTGCAGCTATATGTGTGTACACGTGTGTCTGTATGTTGTGTTCTATTTTATCCCCTATTTGACAGTAGGGGCTTTGCACACATGATTTCACTATATCTAGGCTTCCCCCCCCCCTTTTATCTTCTTTCCTTTCTTTTTCTTTTCAATCTCTAAATTTCAGACATACAGAATAAGAGATCTTAAGAGAGGAGGAGACACACACAGAGGAAGAAACACACAGAGAGAAAGCCACTAGAGTACTATGGAGTCTTTCCTGGTGCCCATCTGTGGTGCTCCCTATGGTGCTAGATCTCAAACCTACTGAACTATTTCCTGGCCCCTTGCCTAGACTATATTGGGTCTTTGTTTCTCTGTATAAAATTTGGTGGTCAGTTTGCTAAAATTTCTTTAAAACTCTGTTGGAGTTTTTGCTTATATCTTCATAAATAAATTTGGAAAGAATTTTCTTTTGATTCCTTTTCCTGTGGAGCCAGGACCTCCTCCATGCACAGTTTCACTGTTGGGTCACTTTTCCATGAAGAGAGAGAGAGAGAGAGAGAGAGAGAGAGAGAGAGAGAGAGAGAGAGAGAACAGAGAAAGCAGAGAAACATGGGGGGGGAGTGACCACAAAGCTAGAGGAGACCCCTCCATTCTCCTTGCTGGAGCACCTTCATGTGCTGCCAGTATAGCAGCCTGGGCACATGTACTACCTGTATGCCATGCTTCCTCCCCAGAAGGAATTTTTGCTTGTAATGTTGAGTATTCATAACTGGGGCTTATCCAACTCATGCTCATTTGTCCATATTTTATTTTATGTGTTGCAATAATTTTATAACTTCCTCTACCTGTGGTTTACATACATTTGATAGTTTTTACCTTAGGGATAGTTCTTGTTTTGTGATTTTTATTATTATTAATTTTTAAACTCATTATCTGCATATTAAATGACTTTAATGTCTCAGGAACAGCATGATTTATCAGGGCGTCTTTAATTTCAGCTGCATATCTCAGATTTATTGTATCTAATAATTCTAGTAACTGCTCAGGATTTTGGAAAAATGACTAATAGGTACTTGTGCACTTCCATGGAGATGGATTGTAAGTGGACGACATCCTGTGGATTCAAATGCAGGGACTTAAATTCTGAAGAAATTATTTTTCTTTTCCTTTCTCTTCTTTCCTCTCTCTCTCTTTCTCCCTCCCTCCATCCCTCCCTCTTTCAATCTATTGGGGGTTGTTAATAGATTACAGTATAGTTATTAACACATGAGTACTGTTTCTCATATTTCTCTGTGATTGGTGTTTGCAAAATACTCTCACCCTCAACTTATATCCTTTTGTTTCTCCTGCACCAGGGCCTCAAGGGTCTCTCCATTCAGTTTTTCCTTCCTCTTTCCCAGAGTGTTTTGCTGTACTTCAATACATCAAACTCCCATCCAATTTTTTTTGCCTCAAGGGTTATCGATGGGGCTTGGTACCTGCACTATGAATCCACAGCTCCTGGATGCTATTTTTCCTTTTGTTGTTGTTGTTGTCCTTTTTTTTTTAAATCATTTTTGTTGTTATTGTTGTTGTTGGGTAGGTCAGAGGGAAATCAAGAAAGGAGTGGAAGACAGATAGACACCTGCAGACCTGCTTCAAAGCCTGTGAAGAGACCCCCACCCTCATAGGTGGAGAGCCGGGTCTTGAACCCAGATCCTTAAGCCAGTCCTTGTGCTTTGTGCCATGTGCGCTTAACCTGTTGTACTACTGCCTGGCCCTCTCCCATCCAAGTTTTACTTTCTGTTTTCTCTTTCTGTCCTACTTTCTTTTTAAAAATATTTATTTATATATTAAAGACAGAGAAATTGAGAGGGAAGGAGGAGATAGGGAGACTGCAAGAGAGATAGCTGCAGCACAATTTCACTGCTCATGAAGCTTCCCTCATGCAGATGGGGACTAGAGTTTTGAACACAGGTCTTTGAGTATGGTAATGTGTGCCGCCTGGCTCCTCTGAACTTGTTTCTTAAGTTCCACTTATGAGTGACATTATGTGGTATTCATTGTTCTCTTTATATCTTATCTCTCTTTATATGACTTCTGCATATGATGATGGAGAAGAAGTTGACTTCCTCATTTTAACAGCTGAGTAGTATTCCATTATGTGTAAATATGCCCCAATTTTTGTTTCCGGACATTTGGGCAGCTTCCAAGTTTCAGTCATTACAAATTATGCCTAAATGCCCCTCAAAAGATGACTGGCTAAAGAATCTATGGGATATACATCTTACAAAATGTTACTAAGCAATCAAAAAGACTTTATTATGCCATTTGAGACAAACTTGATGGAACTGGAGTTGATTGTGCTTAACAAAATAAGTAAAGATTGTAAGACTACTACTGGATAGTTTCATTCATGTGGAATCTAGAAAACTGTAATGAACTTGTAAAGAGAACACATGAACTTGTAAAAAAAAAAAAGGCAAGTAAACTGTAATACTTGTGAGAACTATAGCTGTTATTACTGGGAGGTGTGGTGAGTAGGAAACACAGAACTTTGGTGGTAGGTGAGGTTTGGGGTTCTACCTACAGTCTGGAGGCAAAAATACATATATATTATTTGGAAAAGGAAAAGAGCATAGCAGCCATGCAGGACCTTATGGCACAGGCCCCAAATCCCAGGACTTCCCCTAGTACTGACATAAGCCACAGCTCAGCAGGGCTCTGCTGAAAATGAGTGAATAAGCAAGTAGGTCTCTCTAGGTCACACTTACAGTCAGCCTGAACACCTTCCATAGATCCTACTTCCAGCTGTGCTGTAGAATCTAGACTGTACTTTGATTGGCTAGCAGGTTTTAGGGTATTTGCCCTTGTTCATCCTGTAGATGCTCCCATGACAATCTTGCATAGTTCCTGACTCCCGCTTGTATGCACAGTTAAAATATCTTCAGCAGCTACTCAGGGTTTTGTCATTGAAATATTAAAAATACATTACAAGCCCCACACAAGGTCATGTTCTATTTATAAGAAAAGTTTTTAGTCTGACATTTACATATAGCATCTAGCATTCTTGGCAAAATCACAATAAAATTTTCGTAAGCTTGAGTACTTGAATACTCAGGGATCTTTTTTGTTTTACTTCCCAGATTAAATGAAAGTTGTGATATAATTTTATAATCACAACTGATAGAAACAAAATATAGAATTTCCATTAACAAAATCAGGACAATAACCAAACCTTTCAGTTGTTACAAAGTTTTCTTCAGGGTGATTAGAAGGGTAGAGACTAATGTGTGAAGCCCTCTGTGTCTGGCTTCATGGATGCTATGCAGATGGTATAATACTGAGGTTACAGTCACTATTTGGAAATACAGTTTATACATTCTTTTAGTTGGCGGGGAAATAGCATAGCTCTTCCAGAAAAATACATATGCTTTTGTTGTTCAAATGTTTTTCAATTCCATGTATAGCTGGTCTTACTTATAAAAATTTCCAAGTTTAAACAAGCAAAAACAATGTTTTACAAGCTTTTATTCTAACATATTTGTGTCAAGACTAATTGTGAATATTTATGATAATAAAAATTAGTTTTCTCTTCTACTCAGAAAAATGATATTTTACTTACCAATGTAGTACTATTGATATCTTCATGAGTGAATTATGATGTTTGAAAGATTACGAAAAATAGACTTAGAATAAATCTGTATTCATTTAGCTTAATATTTCGCCAGGAATTTGGGAAATGGTGTACTGTCTGTAATAACTGGAATTGTATTGGCCTGCTTCTCACATCTCAGAGAAATGTTTAAGTAGTTTAAAGTAGTTTATATCAAAGTAACAAGTACTAGTCATGGAAGAAAGAACATGGAAGACTATGGACAGGGCAGCAGAGAAAATGTTCAGAGGCAGAAAGGGAAGTGCACTGTGATAAATGTGAGGTCATCATGTCAGAACAGTGCTTGGAATCTAAGTCACTAGAAACTGTATTTGGATAATGGATAAAAAACCAGATAATTGGTGTTGGATAGTATAACAGCTCCCTCTGGCTTCTGCTTAACCATATGCCTATATAGGGATAGATTTAATCCCATTCAAAGCTTTGTTCTTTTTACATAAATCACTTTTACATTTACATAAAGCACTCCAGGGCATTGGTGGTTCAGTGATAGGATTCTCGCCTGCTCTGCCCCCTCCTTGTCACACTCTGATTTTCACCAGTCACTTTTCTCTCCACCCTCTCTATGTCACATCCTGTTTCCACCCTACTTGGCAAGTATATATAAAGACAGCATTGTGAGTTTTAGGGTACCTTGAGTTTAGCTTAGCTCGTCTTATATTTTGCTGCATCCTGCATGAATAAAGAGATACTGCGTACAACCCAGCCATGAGTCCCTGTTCGTCTGTTACCTGCCCGTGAAGCCAGCCCGGCGAAAACAACATAACCCGTCGAAAACAACAAATTGGAGCAGCTGCATTTTGCTCTCCCCAGTCAATCAGGAATAGACCACAACAAGACAGGACTAGGCTTACTTCGGGAACACATGGAGCCACAGGTGAGTGCAGATGTGTGTGACTCATGGACAGAGAGAGGCTTAAGAAGAGATTCCTGGGGCTAAAAGCCTGTAATCTGCAGTGGCTGGTACCAGTCCAACAGTTTTCTAGTTGATTCACCAATTTGAGTATAAGTTTTATCAACAAAAAGACTGCTGAAGGGAGGAGAAAATAACCTAAACCTCAATAATTTACAACTCTTGAGTCTACTGCTACTGCCTCTCAGAGGCTGGAACAGTAGCAGTGAAACTGTATTGATTTTGGGGTTGCAGAGAAATGGCCAGATAACTCAGGAAAAAATCTATACTCCTGGTGGTCCAGAGGTGTGGCTATATAATAGGAGCTTTTTCAAATCATTCTCCTGATAAATTGGGAAACATGCTGAATAATTGCCTTAGAACCCACAAAATACAAAGCAACAGTTGATGGAATTAACTACCACCAAGCCTGTCCTGCAAGAAGTTCTGCAAGGTCTCCTACAAGAAATCACTATATCACCATAAACATGACATATATCAGAACACTCTGAAAATCTTCAATAATGGCATTAAAATATCTTCAATCTGGCCTGAATTCAACTATTAAAAGGCATAGAGTAGGAAGATGTATCAGAAAACACAACCCCAACCATATGTTGTTTGTAATAATACTACCTAACTCACTGTCATATAAGGTAATGGACCACAAAAAAGGGCAAGAACAGCTGTTTTCATATCTGACACAATAGAATTAAATAAAGTAATAAAAGATAGGGATGGACACTAATGCTCAGAGTATCTGTCAACCAAGAGTACTTAATTATTAACATCGATGCACCCAATGAGAGGGCATCTAAATACACCAAATATCTACTGAAAGTACTACAACAGTATATTAATAGCAACACAATAATAATAGGAGACTTCAACACCACACTCTCACAACTTGACAGATCATCTAGGAAGAAACAGGGTGCATAGGATAACATACCAGATTAAGTAAACATATTGCAAAGCACAGACCAGTGCAAGAATCCCGGTTCTAGCCCATGTCTCCCCAAATCCAGGGGGGTTGCTTCACAAGTGGTGAAGCAGTTCTGCAAGTGTCTGGGTGTCTTTCTCTTTCCTTCTCTGTCTTCCCCTTCTCTGTCAAATTCTCTCTGTCCTATACAGCAACAACAACAATGGGAAAAGATGGCCATCAGGAGCAGTGGATTCATAGTGCAGACACTGAGCCCCAGCAGTAACCATGGAGGCAAAATAATAATAATAATAATAATGATAATAATTAATAATAAGGTAAGAAAGAAAAAATGAGGGGATTAAATGAAGAGATAGATAAACTAGATCTATTAGACATTTTCAGGGTCATTTATCTCAAGAAACTGGAATAAACATTCTACTCAAGTCCACACAGGACATTCTCAAGGATAGACAATATGATAGGCCAAAAAGACTGTTTCAGCAAATTCAAGAGCATTGAAATCATCCCAAGGATCATCTCAGACCTCCATGGAATTAAATTAACACTTAACAAGAAACAAACAATTAGTAGTAGTCTCAAAATATGGAAAATCAACAGTACACTACTTAACAACTACTGGATCAAAGAGAAAATTAAGGAAGAAATTAAAATGTTTCGAGAAATCAAAGAAAATGAAGACACTATCAAAATATTTGGTACACACCTAAGGCAGTACTGAGAGAGAAATTCATAGCCATACAAGCACACATTCACAAACAAGAAAAATCTCAAATAAACAACCTGACTGCACACTTAAGACTTAGAAGAAGAACAAAGGAACCCCCCCTCCAAAAAAAAAGAAGCCAGAAGGACTGAAATAACTAAAGTTAGGACAGAAATAAATAACATTGAAAATAAGGAAACCATACAAAATATCAACAAGGGTAAATGTTAGTTCTTCAAAAGAGTAAACAAAATTAACGAAACCTTAGCCAGGCTCACTAAAAAAAAATAAATAAATAAAACAAGACTCAAATAAATAGGGTTGTAAATGATAAAGGAGATATCACAGCAGACACCAGAGAAATCAAAGATATCATGTGAGGTTTCTGTGAAAAACTAGAGAACTAGGAAGAAATGCACAAGTTCTTGGATACATAGAAACTTGCAAAATTAAACAAAGAGGATCTAGAAAATATAGAAAGGCCAATCACAGCCAAAGAAATTGAAACAGTTATCAAAAACCTTCCCAACAATAAAAATGCTGGATCAGATGGTTTTACAAATAAATTCTACAAAACCTTCTAAGTAGAAAACTACAGACCATTATCTCTGATGAATATAGATAGTAAAATATGGAACAAAATTATGGCCAACTGGATACAACAGTATATTAAAAAGATTATTTATCATGACAAAGTTGGGTTTATCTCAAGGATGCAAGTTTGGCTTAATACACATAAATCAATCAATGTGATCCACCACATCAATAAAAGTAAGACCAAAAACCACATGGTCATATCAATAGATGCAGAAAAAGCCTTTGACAAAACACAACATCCCTTAATAATCAAAACACTACAAAAAATGGGACTAGATGGAAAATTACTCAAGATAGTGGAGTCCATATATAGCAAACCTACAGACAATATCATACTCAGTAGCGAAAAATTAGAAGCATTTCTTCTCAGATTAGGTACTAGACAGGGCTGCCCACTATCACCATTACTACTCAACACAGTGTTGGAAGTTCTTGCCATAGCAATCAGGCAGGAGCAAGGAATTAAAGGTATACATTACTGGAAGAGAAGAAGTCAAACTCTCCCTATTTGACATGATAGCATACATTAGAAAACCTAAAGAACCCAGCAATACAGTAAGGTGTCAGGCTACAAATTTAACATACAAAAGTCAGTGACATTCCTTTATGCAAACACTAAGTTGGAAGAAGAATAAATCCAGAAATCAATCCCTTATAGCAACAAAACTAATAAAATATCTAGGAATAATCCTAACAAAAAAGTGAGAGACTTATAGAATGAAAATTATGAAATAGAAAAAGACACAAAGAAGTGGAAAGATATTATATGTTCATGAGTTGGAAGATTAACATCATCAAAATGAATATTCTACTCAGAGCCATATACAAATTTAATGTAATCCCCATCAATGTCCTATCCAATTTTTCTTTTAGAAGAATAGAATAAAAGCTACAAATGTTTTTCTGGAGCCAGAAAAGACCTAGAATTGCCCAAGCAATACTAAGAAGGAAGAACAGAATTAGAGGCATCACCCTCCCAGATCTCAAATTGTACTGAATGGCTATTATAATAACAACTGCCTGGTACTGCAACAAAAATAGACAAATTGACTTGTGAAATAGAATTGAGAGTCTAGAAATAAGCCCCCACACCTATGGACATCTAATCTTTGACAAAGGTGCCTTGACTTTTACATGGTGAAAGGAGAGTCTCTTCAATAAATGGTGTTGGAAGAATTAGACTGAACCACTAGAATTCACCAAACACAAAAATAAATTTTCCAAGTGGACCAAGAACCTGCATGTTAGACCAGAAACTATCAAATACTTAGAGGAAAATATTGGCAGAACTCTTTTCCATATAAATTTTAAAGACATCTTCAGTGAAACATATCCAATTACAAAGAAGACTAAAACAAAAATAAGCTGATGGGAATACATCAAATTCAATAACTTCTCACAATAAAATAATACAATACCCAAACAAAGAGACCACTCACAGAATAAGAGATCTTTACATGCCATATATCAGACAAGTGGCTAATAACCAAAATATATAATGAGCTTGCCAAACTCAACAAGAAAACAAATGACCCCATCCAAAAATGGCGAGAGTACATGAACAGAATATTCACCACAGAAGAGATCCGAAAGTTCGAGAACCATATTAAAAAATGCTCCAAGTCATTGTCAGAGAAATGCAAATAAAGATAACAGTGAGATACCACTTCACTGCCCTGAGACTGTCAGATATCAGAAAAGATAGCAGTAACAAATGCTGGAGAAGTTGTGGAGACAAAGGAACCCTCTTGCACTGTTGATGGGAATGTCAGTTGTTTCATCCCCTGTGGAAAGCAGTCTGGAGAACTCTTAAAAGGCTAGAATGGACCTACCCTATGACCCTGAAGTTCCTCTCCTGAGGATATAGTGTACGGAACCAAACATACTCATCCAGAAAGATTTTTGTATACCTGTGTTCATGGCAGCACAATTTGGCAGCACAGAACCTAGAAGCAACCCAGGTGTCCAACAACAGATAAGTGACTGTAATTTGTGGTATATATATATAATACTACTCATATATTAAGAATAGTAAATTCACCTTCTTCACCTCATCATGGATGGAGTTTGAAGAAGTCATGCTAATCATAGACAGAAGTTGAAAAGCCAGATGAGGTGGGAAAACACTAAACAGAACTTGGACTTGAGTTAGTGTACTGCACCAAAGTAAAAAATTCTGGGGGGGGGGGCAGGGTTCAGGTCTTGAAACATGATGGCATGGCAGAGGAGGATCTAGTGAGGGTTGTGTTGTTCTGTGTAAATGTTATGCTTGTAGAAACTATCGTATTTTACTTTAGACTGTAAACTATTAATCCCTCAATAAGAAAATTTTAAAGAAGAAAATAAAGAAATTATGTTAAGTGAAATCAGCTTGAAAGAGAAGGATGAATATGGGATGATCTCACTCATAGACAGAATTAGAAAAACAAGTTCAGAAGAGAAAACACAAAGCAGAACTTTAACTGGATTTGGTGTGTTGCACCAAGATAAAAGACTCTTTGATCATGGGGAGGGTTCAGGTCCTGGAACATGACGGCAGAGGAGAACCTAGTGGGAATTGAATGCAAATGTGGAAAACTGAGAAATATAATGCATGTAGAAACTACTGATTTTACCGTTGACTGAATATTAGAAATTGTCCCTCCCTCTTAACATTTTTCAGTGTAAACAATCTATGGGGGCTGGGCATTGGTGCATTCATTCTTCTCGCTTCCTTACTTCCTTTTAAAAAAATGTTTTATTTATTTGACCACTATGGGGTAGCTACCAACAATGACTAAGTATGTTCAGGCATAGTAGTTTATCAATCTATTAAACTCATTCGTTCTGAATTATACTATGCCTTCATGAAGCTTCCTAATTACTCCTTTATTTTATTTATTTGTTTGTTCATTTATTTATTTTTGCCTCCAGGGTTATCGCTGGGACATGGTGCCTGCACTACGAATCCACTGCTCCTGGAGGCCATCTTTCCCATTTTTTTGTCCTTGTTGTTACCCTTGTTGTTGTCATTATTATTATTGTTATCATTGTTGTTGGATAGGACAGAGAGAAATCGAGAGAAGAGTGGAGACATAGAAGGGGAGAGATAAATAGACACCAGCAGACCTACTTCACCACCCGTGCAGTAATCCCTCTGCAGGTGGGGAGATGGGGGGCTCAAACTGGGATCCTTATGCAGGTCCTTGAGCTTCAGGCCATGTGTGCTTAACCACTGTGCTACACAACATATTTAGAATGGAAAGGAATAAGGATAAAGAAAGGATCCTGAAGGCTGCAAGAGAAAAACAAAGAATCACCTACAGAGGAAAACCCGTAATATTAGCAGCAGACTTCCCTACACAAACACTACAGGCCAGAAGAGATATCTATGGAGTGTTCAATGAGAATGGCTTTCAACCAAGACTACTGTATCCTGCTAGATGGAGTCATATAACCCTTCTCAGACAAGCAACAGTTGAAAGAATCAACTATCACCAAGCCTGCCCTGAAAGAAGTTCTGAAAGGTCTCCTATAAACAGTTCAGACCACTATAAATATGCCCTATATCAGAACACTCTTAAAACTGTACGAGAATGGCATTATAATATCTTCAATCTTTGATATCAATAAATGTCAATGGACTGAATTCACCTATTAAAAGGCACGCAGTAGGAAGATGGATCAAGAACACATGCTACATTTGATCTTAGCCAAAAGTATAAAGAAAGAAACACATCAGCTGGCAAAACAAAACAAGAGAAAACAAAAAATTATAGCCAAACTATCTCAAAGATTTTTTAGAACTATGATGGTTATTGTTGGGAGGAGGTATGGGGTGTTGGAGGCACACAGAACTTTGGTGAAACTCTTCACCTGTTGTAACAGCTTAAACCGGTATTAAATAATAAAAATCTTAGCAAAATAATAAAATCAATGGACCCATACTGTAATAATTTAATATATAAAATATACATATTTTATTTTACTTATTTTTATTTATTTTTAAAATTTTATTTATTGGGTAGAGACCACTAGATATTGAGAGGAAAGGGGACATAGAGTATGAGAGAGACAGGGAGACACCTGCAGACATGCTTCTCCACTTTTTTTTATTAATTTTTTTATTTTTGAGAGAGATGCAGAGAAACACAGAGACACACAGAGAAACACCAGAGTACTGCTCAGCTCTGGCTTATGGTGGTGTGGGGGATTGAACCTGGGACTTAGGAGCCTCAGGCATGATAGTCTGTTTGCATAACCATTATGCTGTCACCCCCACCCGCTTCTCCACTTTTAAAGCTTTCCCTGAGCAGATAAGGATGGGAGCTCAAACCCTGGTCCTTGGGCATTGTAACATGTGCTCAACCAGGTGCACAACTACCTGGGTTGAGAAAAATCCACATTTTTTATATGTATGCAGTACATCATGTAAAAGATATATGGGGTATTCATTATTCATGCAGGTCTTCTTTCCCATCTTAATAATAATCTTGGACCAGTGTGACTTGATGGTGGTCATAACATGAGCTTGACCAGAATCAGTCTAGGCTGAGACTGCCTCTAGGTTACCTGCTTCTTCATGGGCCTGCAAACTATCTAGTGGTAGCTTATAATTTTGTTTTTAAGCCTGGGATCCATCTCTAATGCCTGAATGTCCTGTCTCTGAAATAAATATTTTGCACCTACAGGTTATTTGATCAATTTTCTGCCTTAGTTTCTCCTTTGTATTTCTTTCTGTAGAAAAAAAAAACAAAAAAACAAAAGTTTGTTGTTCACAGATTTAGTTGAAAAGCAGTCCCCTTCCTTATTTGAAACCAGTTTCCATACAGACAGCAGAGTGAGTTTCCTGCCAGCAAATGGTTGTTCAGTCACTCCATCCTTATAGTATGTAAGAGATATAAGAATAAATAACACTGCAAAGTTCACAGTAGTGCATACCATCAGGATCATGTACAGGTTATCTTCTCTCTGTAGACTAACTAGCAAGGTGAAATCATGCTTCTAATGTAGATGAATTAATTTGTAACAAGAATATGCCTAGTGAGGGACTTAGCCCTTACAATAGCTTTCAAACCTATACAGTGCAGATTTCAAGTCACAGATCTCTATTCTCCCACTTTTCTTTTAAAGACAATAAACACTAAGGAGGTTGGCTGGATTTTGAGTTTTGAGACTATCAAGAGAAGCTGAGAACAGATCCAACTGTTAGAAGACCAAGGAGTGTCCAAAATGTCTAAGAGTACAAGGCAAAGGTTTTGATATTATTTCCTGAGGCCAGGTGATGGTGCACCTATTTAAGTGCACACATTGCAATGCACAAAGACCTGGTTCAAAACCCCGGTCCCGACCTGTAAGGGAAAAGCTTTGCAAATGGTGAAGCATGGCTGCAGGTATCTGTCAATTTATCTTCCTCTCTCTCTTTTTTTTTTTTGTTTTGTTTTGTCCTCCATTCACTGGGACTCAGTGCATTACGGCTCAGCTCCCAGTCTTTCTCCTTCTCTATCTTCCCCTTCCTTCTTGATTTCTGGCTGTTTCTATCCAATTATATAAATAAAGATAATGGTTCCGTAGCCCCCATGTCCACTTGGTCGATTCCAAATTATATTCCTCCATGAGGATAATTTCTGGAACCATCCATTCCACCCCGGTTCCATGGCTGCCAGTCCTTAGTAACATCGCCCCGCCAGATATTCGTCGGGATGCGGCATCATCTAAGTTCATTTCCCATGTCTACGCTTGACCGGACCTGCCAATATACTTGGATATCTTCGCCCACCCTGTCCAACGCTTGACGTCTCATCACCCAATCTGGTCCCCTACGCCTACACTGAACTTCTCTGTTCCAGACTCTTGGAAACAGAGTTAGCAGTCAGCTGAGGTAAAGAACAAACACCTCATCACAGAACCCTGCAAGCGTCAACCCGGCTTTGACCTAGCACGTTATGATTGGGCCCTCCTCAATTGCTATCGAACAGGCCATGGCCGGTGCGCCGCTATGTTCCATCGCTGGGGAGCCAGTCGACCCAAACTGCCCCTGCGGCTACAGACAGACTATGACCCACATAGTCAATGATTGCCACCTCTCCAGATACAAAGGAGGTCTCGAAACTTTACATCAGGCTCAACCTGATGCTGTTGACTGGCTATGGAAGAAGGGCAAATGCTAGAAGAAGAAGAATAAAGATAATAACTATTTTAATTAAATATAATATTCTTTGCTCTACATTTTAGAAGTACTGTAAAAGAAGTGGTATGTGTACGTTAAAGAAAAGGCATTGGATATTTAAATAAAATAAGGCTTTGTTCTGTTTGCAGACCTCTTTTGAGTGCCCATATACATCAACTGAAGTGGTTCACAGAAGGAGAATAAAGGTTAAAGTTTCGTTTTCCATGGAATCTTTATTCTGTCATTTCCCTTTCTGTCTTTCTCTTCACTTTCATAAAACTAATGTTGTAATACTGGGAAGAGAACTATGACAGTGAGTGAAAATAAAGAGATGAACATTCAGTCAGTATAGCACCAACTGTTTGAAAAGATTTCTTCCACTCTTCAGACAGTGTGTTATCTTTTTGAGATATTTACCTTTCATAGTTTCTATTTGTTACAAACTTATTCCACTTATTTAAAAGTATAGACTTTTGAGTTGAAAGGAGAGATGGCTATCTGATATCTATCATAATCTTAGAAACAAGCTATTAATTGTAAAAGTAAAGGAAGCTCTGATTAGCACACTTTATTTTGTCATTTTGGATCTAGGATTTTGAGTTTCCTAAAGTCAGCATTATCCATTACCTATTGCCATAACCTTCTACAAAGGAAATACAGCTGTGTTAGTTGTATTTTATTACAATTGTTACATATTTCTTGGTTTAGATTATATATATATATGTATATGTATATACATATACATATATATGTATATACATGTATATACATATATATATATATGTATATACATATATATATAATTCTTATATCAATAGGACTAAAGGGATATATATATATATCTTGATATAAGAATTGGATAAATGAATTTCTATCAGTTCAGTATACTCATGACTATAATCACATTAAAGAAATTGGTATTTTGGGAGAGGACTGGAAAATCGCAGCAGATTAGAAATTAAACCAGAGAATATGTAGTTATTATAATTTTTTCACCCTTATACTAGTGAAGAAAAATGAAATATAGCTTAATTGAGTTATAATTTCATAGCACCATTTACTATGTTCATGGTATCAATTTGAAACATTTTCATTCTGTTTTTAATTTTGAAATGTGTGGTAGAGACTTCTATCTTTAATCAGCTTCTCTCATTATGAGAATTGTTTCTGTGTTTTGCTTAGCCAGACTGCTTTAGAAAAAAGTTTAGTTGACTTGTTACAGTGGAGTAATTTCAAGCTTAGTTTATTTAGCTGCAGCTTATAAGATGCAAATTATATAATGAGCTTTTTATGCTTCCTGTTGCTTTACTTTTATATTTTAGCCAGTAGGAGGTTAAGACTGCAGTCATTGTTTAGTTGTACTAATAACAATTTTGAGATACCATAGAAACAAATGAGCACATAAACATAGTATCAAGACAATCAGTTATGAATTTCTGAAGTCATCTGAAAAACAGATGATCTCTTTTCTGAATATTTTGTTTTATTTAAATATGAGAGAATGAGAATGTCCCCAGAACACTGTTCAGCTATGGCTTATGGTGGTGCTGGGAATTGAACTTGGTAATGCTGAGCCTCAGGCATCAAAGCTCTATTTCTTCAGTCCCAGAATTTTCTTTTCTTTTTTTGGGGGGGGATTGTTTTGCCTCCAGGGTTATCGCTGGGGCTGGGTGCAGGCACTACAAGTCCACTGCTCCTGGAGGCCATTTTTGCTTTTTTTTTTTTAATAGGAAAGGACAGAGAGAAAATGAGAGTGGAGGAGATGATAGAGAACAGGAGAGTGAAACACCTGCAGTCCTGCTTCACTGCTTATTAAGCGACTCTCCCTGCAGGTGGGGAGCAGGGCCAGAATGGTTTTAAAGAAATTTTTTGGGGGGGCTTGTGGTGGAGCACTGGGTTAAGCACACAGAGTATTCCAAGGATTCCAGTTTGAACTCCTGACTCCCCCACCTGCAGGTGGTGGTGAGGTTGCTTCACAAGCATTGAAGCAAGTGTGCAGGTGTCTCTCTGTCTCCCTCCCACTCTACCTCCCCTCACCCCCTCCCTGTTTCTCTCTGTCCTATCCAATAAAAAAAATGAAAGAGAGAGAAAGGAAGGACAGGAGAGAGGGAGAGAAAAAGGGAAGGAGGAAAAGGAATGGCTGCAGGAGTAGTGTGGGCACTGAGCCCCAGCTATACCCCTGAAGGGAAAAAAAAAAAAAAAGAAATATAAATAGTGGTCAGTGAAGCACATTCAAGCTGAGATCCAAGAAATCCAACTTATGGTTTGGATTCAGCCTTTCCTTGGTTGTATGATTGTTAGTGATTTGTTTATGGATCCATTTAGAAACTGATGAATTGGACACTCCCAATAAGACTGCAACAAAATTGCATTCAGTGGTTTTAAATGTCTATAGTGATTTAGATTCTGAAATAGATGAGAGTGACTTGTTACTTATCAATTATCATTTTACCTATTTTAACTAGAAATAGTGCTTGTCCCCAACCATCCACTGCAAAAAAAACCCCAAAAAAACAAACTAAACAAAAAAAAAAAACAACAAAGGAACAAAAACGAAAGGCAACACTATCACTATCAATCTAATAAGCTGTGGCTGGGTGGTGGTGCTCCTGGTTGAGCACAGATGGTACAGATGTGCAAGGATCCGGTTCCAAACCCCCAGTCCCCTCCTGCAGAGGGAAAGCTTTGCTAGTGGTGAAACTGGGGTACAGGTTTCTCTTTGTCTCTTTTCCTTTCAGTCTTCCTGCCTCTCTTGATATCTGGCTGTCTCTTTTAAAAACTAAATAAGACTAAATTGCTTAAAAGGTTTTGTACAAGTAAATAACCCCTGACTTACGAACTATTTAGCCTATATGATAGTTATCATTTAGTTCTTTGTCACAAATATTTTTTGCTATATATCAAATTGACCATAAGATAATTTGAAGATCAAAAGATTAAAGTACAAAATCAAGAGCGGGCCATTAACTTAAAAAGAGCATAATAAAATATGAAAAATAATACTGAATTAGCAAAGACATTATCAGTGCTATGCCTTTTCATGTTGTGTGATGACCGTAACTGGCAGTTCAATCCAAACTACATTTAAGTGCTCTGTCACATATCCAAGTCCTTGCATTTTCACCAAACATCTATGCTAGACCCTGTGCAACTCGCTGAAACTTTGTCTATACCGTGGTCTTTCCTATCAAACAGCAATTAACCTTTAGCATTGTCAAGAAACATACCAAGAATCACAAAACCAAGTCTTTTTTGGGGGTAGGTGGTAGAAGGAATTTGATTCTTCTTTTGCCCCCGTGTTCTACCACTTAAAAAATTGTATAAATAAAGCATTATAGAACAAGCTACTATATCTAAATGAACATAAGAAATAAGAATAGTTCTGGTGGTAGGAATTGTGTGGAATTGTACCTCTCCTATCCTATGGTTTTGTCAGTGTTTCATTTTTATAAATAAAAAAAAAAAGAAAAGGAGATGTTGGCAGTCAGGTTGAAGCACGGCAAGTTAAGCGCAGGTGGCACAGAGCTCAAGGACCAGCATAAGGATCTCCCCAACTACCCACCTTCAGGGGAGTCGCTTCACAAGTGGTGAAGCAGGTCTGCAGGTGTCTTTCTCTCCCCCTCTCTGTCTTCTCCTCCTCTTTCCATTTCTATCTGTCCTATCCAACAACGATGACAACAATAATAACTACAACAATAAAAGGGCAACAAAATAGAATAAATAAATAAATATTTTTTAAAAAGTGAGAATGTCAGGTCAAAGAGTATGTGAATTCTTACTTACCTCTTTTATCTTGGCTATAGCCACGTAATGTTTTGGCTTTGATGAACAGTGTGGACGGTGTTTACTAAAGGATTTGTATAGCAATATGTTACTGTTTTCTAGAACAGCGTACCATCTGTTTTATACTCTGATTTCAAACTTCCAGCAAGTTTGATCACTGTATATTCTATCAATTCAGTATACACCACATTTACTTTTCATCAAATTGATCATTGTGAGTGTTGAGATTTATATAATATGAACATTTGACTATGCTGCACACTGAAACCAAACTGCCCACCAATTATTGTATCTGTTATAGTAGGTTTTTAGTTTCTCCAATTACTTCAGCAGAGAAAAGTTTTTTTTTTAATTTCTTTATTGAGGGATTAATGTTTTATAGTCAACAGTAAATACAGTAATTTGTACATATATAACATTTCCCAGTTTTCCACATAACAACCCCTACTAGATCCTATGCCATCTTGTTCCAGGACCTGAACTCTCCCCCTGCACTCACCCCGGAGTCTTTAACTTTGTTGCAAAGTAACAACTTGAGTCCAAGTTCTCCTTAGTGTCTTCTCTTCTCATCTTACTTTTCAACTTCTGCCTGTGAGATCATCTCATATCCAGCCTTCTGTTTCTGAATTCCTTCACTTAACACAATTTCTTCAAGCTCCATCCAAGATGGGCTGAAAATAGTGAAATCATTTTAAATAGCTGAGTAGTATTCCATTGTGTATATATACCACAACTTGCTCAGCCACTCATCTGTTGTTGGACACCTGGGTTTCTTCCAGGTTTTGGCTATAACAAATTGTGCTGCTGTGAACATAGACATATACAAATCTTTTTGGATGGGTGTTTTTGGCTCCTTAGGATATATCCCCAGGATAGGAATTGCAGGGTCATAGGGTAGGTCCACTTCTAGTCTTCTCAGAGTTCTTCACACTGCTCTCCACAGTGGCTGGAACAATTGACATTTCCAGCAGCAATTACTATGTCTCCACGACTTCTCTAGCATTTGTTACTGCTATCTTTTCTGATGAATGACATTCTCACGGGAGTGAAGTGGTATCGCATTGTTGTCTTTATTTGCATTTCTCTAATAATCAGTGACTTAGAGCATTTTTTCATGTTTCTCAGCCTTTCTGATCTCTTCTATTCATATCCTCTCTATTTTTGGATGGGTTCATTTGTTTTCTTGTTGTTGAATTTGGCAAGCTCTTATTTATTTTGGTTATTAGCCTCTTATCTGATGTATGGCATGTTTGGATATTGGTTGCTTTTGCTGTGCAGAAGTTTTTTAATTTGATGTAGTCCATTGATTTATTTTGCCTTAGTATTCTTTGTAATTGGATTTGTTTAGTTCAGGATGCCTTTAAAATTTATACAGAAAAGACTTCTACCAGTATTTTACTCTAGTATTTGATAGTTGCTAGTCTAACATCCAGTCCTTGATCCACTTGGAATTTATTTTTGTGCTTGGTCAAGTATAGTGGTTCAGTTTCATTCTTCTGCATGTTTCAACCCATTTTTTCAACACCATTTGTTGAAGAGACTCTTCTTTCCCCCATTTAATAGTATGGGCACCTTTGTCATAGATTAGCTGTCCATAGGTGTCGGGACTTACTTCATGACTTTCAATTCTCTTCCACTGCTCAGTGTGTCTATTTACATTTCAGTACCAAGCAGTTTTGATTACAGTGGCCCTATATAAAATTTGAGATCTGGGAGTGTGATGGCTCCAGTTTTGTTCTTTCTTCTCAAGATTGTTTAGGCAATTCTAGGTCTTCTCTTGTTCCAGATAAACAGTTGTAGCTTTTGCTCTGTTCTCCTAAAAAATGTGGTTGGGCTCATGATGGGGATTGCATTAAATTTGTATATGGCTCTGGGTATAATATTCATTTTGATGATGTTAATTATTAAAATCTATGAACATGGAGGACCTTTCCACTTCTTTGTGTCTTTTTCTATTTTCTTGAAAAATGACTCATACTTTTTAGTATACAAGCCTTTTACTTCTTTGGTTAGATTTATTCCTAGATATTTTATTGTTTTTGTTGCTATAGGAAAAATAATTAATTTCTGGATTTCTTTTTCTTCGAACTTAGTGTTTGTATAAAGGAATGCCACTGACTTTTGTATGTTAATGTAGCCTGACGCATTACTTACTATATTCTCTGATGATTTCCAAAAGCTTCCTGCTGGATTCTTTAGGTTGTTCTGTGTATACTATCATATCATGTGAAATAGGGAGAGTTTGACTTCTCTTCCCATGTATATGCCTTTAATTCCTTCCTCTTGCCTGATTGCTATGGCAAGAACTTCCAACACTGTGTTGAGTAGTATTGGTGATAGTGGGCAGCCCTTTCTAGTACCTAATCTAAGAAGAAATGCTTCTAGATTTTCACTACTGAGTATGATGTTGTCTGTAGGTTTGCTATATATGGACTTCACTATCTTGAGTAATTTTCAATCTATTCCCACTTTTTGTAGTGTTTTGATCATAAAGCAATGTTGGATTTTGTCAAAGGATTTCTCTGCATCTATTGATATAACCATGTGATTTTTGGTCTTTTATTGATGTGGTGCATCACATTGATTGATTTATGTATATTATACCAACCTTGCATCCCTGAGATAAACCCCACTTGGTCATGAAGAACAATCTTTTTAATATACTGTTATATCCAGTTGGCCAGAATTTTGTTAAATATTTTAGCATCTATGTTAATCAGAGATGATTGGTCTGTAGTTTTCTTTTTTTATTATTGTGTCCCTATCTGCTTTTGGTATCATAGTGATGTTGGTTTCATAGAAGCTGGAAGGGAGTATTCCTGTATTTTCAATCATTTGGAAGAGTTTTAAAAGTAGAGGCATTGACTCTTACTTGAATGTCTTGTTGAACTGATTTGTAAAACCATCTGGTTCAAGACTTTTATTTTTGGGAAGATTTTTGATAACTGTTTCAATTTCTTTGGCTGCAATTGGCCAGCTCTTTTTTCCTTTCCTTTCCTTTTTTTTTTTTGCCTACATGGTTATTGCAGGGGCTGGGTCCTGACACTAGGAATCCACTGCTCCTGGAGGCCATTATTGCCATTGTTGTCTATTGTTGTTGTTGTTATTAATATTGTTGTCATTGCTGTCCTATCCAATGACAGGACAGAAAAATTGAGTGGGGGGGCAGAGAGGTGGGGTAGAAGATAGACATATGCATACCTGCTTCACCGTTTGTGAAGAGACCCCCCTATAGGAACCAGGATTCTTACATCAGTCCTTGTGCTTTAAGCTATGTGCGCTTAACCCACTACACTACCCCCTGACCCCCCCCTTATATTTTCTAGTTCCTTCTAGAAGTTTGTAGGTATCTAGGAACTTGTGCATTTCTTCCTGGTTCTCTAGTTTGGTGGCATATAATTGCTTATAGAAGCCTCACAAGATATGTTGAATTTCTGTGGTGTCTGTTATGATACCTCCTCTTTTTTTTTAAAGTCATATGTATTTTTATTTACCATTAATATATTGACTCTTAAGAAATATAAATCATTCCTTTTTATAAATAAAAATTAAAAAAGAAATATAAATCAAATATTTATGATGATGGTGTCATTCTTGATCAAAGGCTATGGTCATGATAATCAAATAGTCTGATACCTCCTCTTTCATTTACAATCTGATTGATTTGGGTTTTCTCCCTTTTTCATTCTGAGTCTGCCTAATGGTCTGTTGACTTTTTTTATTCTTTCGAAGAACCAAAATTTATTTTCATTGATTTATTTTGTATGTTTTTTTTTTCAATTTTATTTACTTATGCACTTAAGTTAGTTATTTCAGTCCTTGTGGTTGCTATAGGGTTCCTTTGTTCATCTTTTAACTCTGAAAGGTGTACAATCAGGTTGTTTATTTGAGCTTTTTCTTGTTTCCTAATGTGTTTTTGTTTGGCTATGAATTTCCCTCTCAGTACTGCTTTAGGTTTGCCCCAAAGATTTTGATTGGTCCTGTCTTTATTTTCATTGAATTCTCAAAACATTTGGATTTCTTCTTTGACCCAGTAGTTGTTAAGTAGTGTATTGTCAAGTTTCCATATTTTAGGGCTTTTACTACTTTTTTGTTTATTAGTAAGTGTTAATTACACAGTGGTCTGAGAGGATGCTTGGGGTGATCTCAATGATCTTGGAATTTCTTAAACTGTCTTTATAACCTGATATATGGTTACTAGTTTTCCTTTTCATCATGAGAAAAGCATTTGCTGTCCTGCAATGGCTGATACATGTTAGTTCTTTATTTTACTTCACTGTGAAAGACATTTACATTTTTCTCTCAAGATCTACCTTGTTGTGGGCCAGGCAGTGATGCACCTGGCTAAGTGCTCACATCACAGTGTGCAAGGACCTGGGTTGAAGCCCCTGGTCTATACCTCTTGGGGGGAAGCTTCATGAGTGGTGACGCAGGGTACATATGTCTATCTTTCTCTCTCCCTCTATCTCGCCCTCCCTTCTCAATTTCTGTCTGTCCTATCCAACAATAAATAAATAAAATGATAAAAATGGAAAACTTATATTTAAAAAGTCTGCCTTGCTGAAGAGTAAAGTCATTTTATCTGTATATCAGAGAAGTATACCAAAGACCAAAAAGTCAAACAGTAAGATTTAATAAAGTTGTCTTTAATTGGAATCACCTCGTAGGGTATTTTATTTTATTTTATTTTTTTCTATGTTTATTTGCCTCCAGTGTTATTGCTGGGGCTCGGTGCCTCACTATGAGTCCACTGTTCCTAGTGGCCTTTTTTTCTGTCCTTGATGTTATTGTTGTTGGATAGCACAGAGATAAATTTAGAAAGGAGGAGAAGACAGAAAGGGGGAGAGAAAGACAGACACCTGCAGACCTTTTTAACTACTTGTGAAATGACTCCCTTGCAGGTAAGGGAGCAGGGGACTCAAACTGGGATACTTGCTTGGGTCCTTGTGCTTCCCACTATGTGTGCTCTCCTTCCCCCCCTCTTATTATGGGTTTTTACAGTTGACAGTAAATACAATAGTTTGTACATAAATAACATTTCCCAGTTTTTCACATAACAATACAACCCCCACTATGTTCTCTGCTATCATATTCCAGGACCTGAACCTCTCCCCACCCACCCACCCCAGAGTCTTACTTTGGTATAATACACCAACTCCAGTTCAAATTCTGGTTATTGTTTTCTCTTCTGATCTTGTTTTTCAGCTTCTGCCTGTGAATGAGATAATACTAACATCATGTGCCCAGCCCCCTTCTCTTTATTTTAAAAGGCTTTTTGAATCACATTTCAACTACCGCATACTAGTATACTGACATTTCAGTGGATTTTGATTTAAGGCTATAGGAAACTAAATATAGTGGTCAATATAAATATAAGTATTTATTGACTTGTTATATATAAATCAAGCGTTTGTTTATTTTTTTAGAGAGAGGCATAACATATATATATACATATATATACACATATATATATTTGTGTATGTGTGCATGCTATTAGAATTCTGAATTCACATGAAAGAAAAATGTACTGAACTCTTTACAGACATGTAACAGACTTTTTTATATTTTTAACAGTAAATGTATTTCAGTAATATATCTTTTGTACAATGAAATGTACATGCTTATTAACTTCTTTTCTCTTTCTTATATACAAATATTAACTGACATTCAGAATTGTATTCAATATTGATTCTATGTACTCCATTTTGCTCTTACCTATAGAACATTACCTGCATAATGTTTTCAGGTTTATAATCTTCCAATACATTTGACTCCAAGAGAGTAATCACCTTTCTATAGAATGTGGCTCTTGCTACACTTAGCACATCCTTACAAAGGTCTCATTTCTGAAGGTACCATATTGCAGCTTGGTCATCTTTCTTGCTAAACCAATACAGAATCACCCTACATACTCTCCTTCCACTCTAGGAAAAGGCTCCAGCTGAAATAATTAAAATCCATATGCTTAATGGTCTGTGCCTTCTGCAAGGTGGTGCACTCTAATGATGGTTAATAGCTCATAATGTTCAATACACTTAATCACCAGTTACTGACATTTGCAGTCTGTTTGCATAATGAACATAGTCTTGGTGGAAGTGAAATTGCATTAGACCAGGCTCAATGTCTTCTCTTGGCAAAGAATCCTGGGCCTGACCAAATGAAGACATGTTTGTCTATGGAGTTGCTTAGTCACTAAGGCAGGGGTATCAAAAGGCTATGGAGGTGCTTCTGGCATTTTGATTTGCTGGTATCATATAGTTTCTTTTCTTTTAAAAGTGTTTATTTGTTAATTTTTTATTTTTATTTATGTATTGGATAGAGACAACCAGAAATCAAGAGGAAGGGGGAGATAGGGAGAAAGACAGAGACACCTACAGTACTGCTTCAGCATTCATAAAACTTTCCCCCTGTAGGTAGAGAGCAGGGGCTTGAACCCAGATCCTTGCACATTGTAACATCTGAGCTCAAACAGGTGTTGAGCTTTTTTTTTTTATTCCCCTCCATTTTTTATTTTCCCCCAGTACTGAGATTGTGGCCAACACCCCTGATAGCAATGTTAGGAAACTTGGTCTCCTGACCTGCTGCACTCACTTCTGTGTCTTTAATGTATTATGAGAGTGAAGTGTTGAATAGCACCTCAGGAGGTCTTATCCAAATCAGTATTTCTTCAGTCTCAGGATCACTGCAAAAACAGAGAAATCATAAATCTTCACTCATTTCTGCATGGAATGTATTGTTTTCTCAGAGAGAGAACTAGGGAAAAACAAAGAAAGATAAAACATCAGACCAGGGAAGTGACACAGCAATCATGAGGTCAGCATTCCTGAAGGCTTATTTGGGACCTCCTGCCAGATGTGCCACATACACCAGCATAATGATTCACATCTCTTTCTTTCACACACAGGGATGGATGGATGGATGGATGGATGGATGGATGGATGGATGGATGGATGGATGGGATATTTTACAGCAGGGAATAGTTATAGTCTACTACCCTTGATAGACTATCAAAGGAAGCAGTATTCTTGTCTATATAATGCTGATCTGGTTTATATGACATATTTTTTTCCTTTTTGTCTTTACCAAGGCTTCACTGTTCAAATCAACTTCCTTCCTTCCTTCCTTCCTTCCTTCCTCCCTCCCTCCATCCCTCCCTCCCTCCCTTCATCCCTCCCTCCCTCCCTTCCTTTCTTTCTCAAATAGAAAAGGAAAGTCAGAGTGAGAGAAGTAAAGAGACACCACAACACTGAAACTTCTAGTTTGGCTGGGTCGTGCTCATGAAAAAGTAGTCACACTGTCTTACCTCTCTTCCTACCTTAGAATAATAATAATGTTAAGTGCGGGTGGCACAAAGCACAAAGATTGGCATAAGGATCCAGGTTGGAGTCCTTGGATCCCTACCTTCAGGGGAGTTGCTTCACAAGCCTCCTCTCTTCATTTCTCTCTGTCCTATAAACAACAATGACATCAGCAACAATAACAATAACTACAACAATAAAGCAACAAGGGCAACAAAAGGGAATAAATAAATATTTAAAAAAAATAATAATGATAGATAGATGATAGAGTGATAAAAATGATAAATCTATGTATGTATTTATGTATGTATGTATGTACTGGGGAAGCAACTCAGATATTAGAGTGCTTCCCAAAAATGAAGTCCTGAGTTCAATTCTTGGCTCCAAATGAGAGCAACAAAGATAAAAACGGGTGGCATCCATGGGTGGTGGAAGAGTGTTTTATTCTCTCTCTCTCTCTCTCCCTCCCTTTTATCAAAATATAATTTGATACATCAGACTTAGGCAATCACTGAGCAGTAAAGCACCACACCCAGTGCTCATCCCTGGCACCACATTACAGTAATAAATATAAGCACTCTAGACTTTTCTTCATGAATTTAGTGCACAGAAATTAACATGTTTTTGATCACAGACAGGTCTAAACTGTGGCTATCATTAAGATAAATGTCCAGTGCTACAACTGAGAGGGTCTGCAAGTGGTAGCTTAACTTAATGCATATTTTTTCTTGAGAAAAATACCTGACTTCTCCCTTAGGCTTCAGAAAACATTTTGATTGCTGACTTCTTCCCTAATCATAGATTTGAGTCATAATCACCCTAGGACAAAATACCTGTTTTATGTCAAAAGTTCTTTTGAATATTTTCTCAAATTTATTTTATTTTTTTAATTACCACTCAGGCTTTACTGCTCTGCACCATTTTTGTTTTGTTTTCCAGATAGAGAGACAGAGGGGCTGGGTGGTGGTACACATGGTTGAGTGCACATGTTACAATATGTAAGGACCTGGGTTCAAGTCCCTGGTTGGGAGAAAGCTTTGCCAGTGAAGTAGGGCTGCAGGTGTCTTTCTATCTCTTTCTCTCTCTACCACCCCCTTCCTTCTTGATTTCTGTCTGTCTATCCAATAAATAAAGATAGTAGAGTTTTTTTTAAACATGAGTAAAATTAAAAAAAGAAAGAAAAAGAAAAGAAAGAGATACAGAGAGCAAAGAAAAAACTGTAGCACTGAAACCTCCCCCAGTGAGGTGAGGGCTGGATAGGGCAAAGCAGGCACACTCCTAGCTGATCTACCTGGCCAGTCTTTCCAAAATATTTTTAAGACTTGAACCTTAATGATGGTAAAAACTTATGTGAACCAAACAAAGGAGACATGACAGAAGAACTACTCCTTGGAGCACCTGCTGTCCTCAAGGCATAACTCATTCAGTACTACATTCTGACTTCAAATCCAACATTGTGAAATTTTTGGTTTTCAACATTGCTTTTGTTTTTTCTCCTTTAAGTCAGCATCAGCTTATTATTCCTCAAAATGTATGGTAGCAATTAAGTCTTCACTGTCTCTCCCTACTTATTGACTGTATATATTTTGTCATGTATGTCTGAGGTTATACGACTAAAAAAAATCAAACTGCTACAATTATGGTTCCTATATTTTAATTTTATTTCCAGTAGAGACAGAGAAAAGTTGAGGGGGTTGTTTTAGAGACACCCACAAGTATATTCATCCTTGGAGGTGGGAACCCGGGTTTGAATCACTGTTCTGACATATGATAAAGTGAGCATTGCAGCAGTGCTCTGATTGCCTTCCATGAGCCCTCTTCTAACTGAACTCACAATTTGGGGGAAAAAGGTGAAGAGTCAGATATATACAGGGTATAGCTGCCATAAATCAGAATTGAAACAGTAAGGGAAGTTGGAACCGAGGGGGTAGTTGGAAACATATCTTGTTTAGTGCCTCCCTTTTTTCCACCTTCCCTTAACACCCTGTCTCCTTTCTTTCTTTTTTCTTTTTTTGCTGGCTAAGTTGACTGCAAACTTTTTTTTCTTCTCTGCTTTATTCCTTATAATATTCTGCTAACTGAATAATATAGTGTATAAGTCTTTAATTTATAGGTTCAAATAGAGATATTTAGACTATTTATAACTGTAAGAAGAATTTAGAGATATATATAGTTATGTTATTCCCACCAGAGTTATTGCTGGGGGTAGGTGCTTGTACAGTTCCACCACCCTCAGTGGCCATTTTTATTTTGATTTACTTTTTTCATAGATGATAGATAGATAGATAGATAGATAGATAGACAGACAGACAGACAGACCTACTATAGCATTACTTTACTGCTCATGAAGTTACTCAATTCCAGTTGGAAGTAGGTACTCAAATATGGGTATATGTGTATGGTAGCATGTGTGAACTACAGGGTGCGCCACCATTCAACCCTTTAAAACTTTTTTAAAACACTTGTTAAGGCTGGGAAGATAGCTTACCTGGGAACATGCCTGCTTTTTTGTAGGTATGACCCAGATTGTAGCACATGCCTCCATGGCATTGGGGCAAGGCTCAGTGCTATATCTCCTCTGATATATATACCCACTGCTAAGAGTGTAGGCTTTGAAGACTAGCTCTACAACTTACCAGTTTTGTTTGTTTGTTTTGTTTTTTATCTTAGGCAAGAACTCTTCCATAACTGACTCCATTCAGTTATTACAGGTATGAGTAGTGACACTACAGGTGTTTAGATTATGAGGCTATCTTGAGATTGCATTTCCTTTGGATTTTTTAATAATGGGAAATCATTTCTGTTAGCGAGCATAAATCAAACCACCATCCACTGTAAGGAAGCAAAGATGTTTATTAACGAATTGCAATCCGGGCCGAGATGGTGACTGGTGTTAGTCTACCAAACTTGACCCCGAACAGGGCTCAAACAATACAATTTATAGGAATTCAGACTACACTCAGGGAGGGGGAGCACATCACCTTATCAACCTACATCCAATAACAGGCTATAGCAAACACAAGATCCAATCATTTCAAACTTAGCAAAAGCATGATCCATTCAAAGCAAAGCGCGGGCTAGTTTCAAATATAGTAAGATCACACAACCAATAGAATTCAACCAGGCAGGGTCGCCACATCCCCCTGCCATCTGCTATGACCACCCATCCGGTGGGCTGCATACCACAAAGTCAGTTCAAAGGTCCTGATAAGGCTTATCCCCATGTAGGGTCCTTCGAACAATGGGTGGCCTTTACTGATAAGATCCTGATAAGGCTTGTCATCAGGCAGGGTCCTTTGAACAATGGGTGGCCTTAACTGATTAGGTCCTGCTTATTCAAGGGGGAAGAGGCAAGGAATTTTACACCTCATACTACAAGCAACTCATACTAAAAGCACTTAACAAACAACTGCATAAAAAGGGAATTTCAATGCTACTGCCTTTTACATTCCCCACTTGTCTTAGCCGAGAATCAAATCTTTGATTCATCTTCATCTTTTTTTCTTTTGGGTCAGTGGGATCAGCAACTGTCCTCTTCAAAGGAATGTGATGAATCTAGTGCCACTTTCCGGCAACCTTTGCAGCAGTTGGTGTACTCAGGATCACAATATAAGGTCTTTCTCACTGGGTGTGCCTTGTGGAGCAGGCAGCAGGTGACAGGGTCCTTCCCAAAGGCTTGTAGCACCACATTCTAATTGTCCTGCAATATAGGCTGGAGATCTGTAAGAACTTGGTAACAGTTGTGGGATAGATCAGAGACAAGAGCATCACAGATCATGACAGCAGCAGTCTGCCAAAAACCATTTCAAAGGGAGACAGTTTGTTTACAATGGGAGACAGTGTACTCTCAGAAGGGCCTGAGCCAGGAGCGATACCCATCCCCTGCCAGTTTCAAGGGTTAATTTAGTTAAAGTCTCCTTTAAGGTCTAATTTATCTCTCTACCTGCCCAGGGATATGGGACTCGTTAGCATAATGAAATTTCCAATTTGTTCCCATTTCTCTGGCCACTAACCGAGACACAAAAACAGTGAATGTCTGCTTACCAGAACCAATGGTGAGAGGGAACTCTCCACCTGGGCACTGTTTTATCTAAAATTTTCTTGCTCACCATCTATGCCCCCTCAGACTTTATTGGTTAAATCTCTACCCAACTTGAAAATGTGTCTATAAATATCAGCAAGTACTTATACCCCAAAGTCTCTGATTTTACTTCTGTAAAATCTATTTAGTCTCTAGTCCTAATCTCTTGCCCATCTTATTTCTCCTTACTGTATCCAGGGTCCTTTGGAAGCAGGGAGCCTAGTAGAATCAATGTCAAGGCTGGCTCTGCTTGTTGTGTAGCTGCACAAGTGGTTTCATCTGCCCTCTAGTTTCTTTTCTGATGTCCGGAACAATGGGTCACGGCTGCTTCTTGCAGGGTCCATGCGGCCTCCAGTAGGTTCTTTTTGCTGGATCATCTTCCCGGTGGGAGTCAGGAATCTTCTCTCCCCACATGCTCCATGCACACGCCATGTAGCAAAGGCATACCTCTTGGCAGTCATGCTTTTGTAGGGAGCCTCAGGATCCGTCTCCAACATCAGGGTGGCAGGGTTCAGGCCGGTGGCAGCACTGAATTTCACTCATGGCTGGTCTAGGAACAGAACTTGGTAGCAGGTTAGGTGGGCATTGGACTTGCCCCAGTGATGGCTTGTCTGCTTTCCTTACCAGCTGTGCCACAGGTGCTATTGTCCTCAGGCATTTTGTCCATCCAGCAGCTACAGGGTCCAATATTTGACAAATAGGCAACGGGTCTGTGCCATGGCCCAAGGTTTTTGGGTCAGCACTCCCCGGCTTATGCCTTTAAGTTCATCCACCAGCAGTCTAAATGGCTTGTTGATAAAACAGCCTTTCTTCCAGTGTCCTTTCTCTTTGCAGCAACATCACTGATCTTTCTCTTCCCTTAGCCCCAATTTTCTGACTTTCCTTTTCCCTCTGGGCACTGCCCCAACTTTCTCTTTCTTTCTTTCTTCCTTCCTTCCTTCCTTCCTTTCTTTCCAAAGTCTAATGTCAAAACATTTACCAACTTCTTAAAAACCCTCTGAGCAATCTCTCAGCTTTTCTTTAAAATCTTTCTGTCTTCTGTAACTTTTTTTTTAACACCTGGGGCAGATTTGAGCAACAAAAGGCCAAATTTAGTGTCATTCTATTTACCTTAGAGAAATTTGTGGGCCATTTTACTGCCTCTTGGAGACCCCCTAAGAGAACCTGGCAGTATGATTGAAGGGGTATTACTGCTGTACTCTTACATTTGTAACCAGTAAGACATACACAAAACCAGATTAAGAGCTTACCAAAACTGACAATCTAATGACCAGAATTTGCCTATACATCTCTATGTAATTTTAGAAGGTCTTTTTAACAAACAGATATACCAGTATAGTATATAAAGTCAATATCTAATGTGTTGACATAATAAAATGATCACCATTTTTTAGCATTATTTTAAACTGCTTGGACAATTTAAGCACAATATCAAAACAGTTTTTGTTAAGATCTTTACTCATCACAAAGCTATCATGAATAAGTGTAGATATAAAACTCTTAATAGATTTTACCCCTTAGAACTCTAATATGGCAACTTAAAAGGCTAAAATAAACCTCATAACTTAAATATTCAAAATAATAATTTTGTTAAATCAGGATTTGCCAAAACAAATCTTCTATCAGACCAAAAATACCATTTGTCAAGAATAAATCTCTGACAGTGTCTTAAAACAAACCAGATAATTTTTAAAAGCAGAAAGATATAAAGAGGAAAACCAGAGCAAAAGCTTCAGGCTAGAAAATCATTAATATAACCACTGTGTTATTTTTCACTCACCTAAGCCAGTTCTACTTCTTTAGTTGAGAAGGTATTTTAAAACGTTTACATGTCAATAACCTTCCTGCCATTTTTCACACAAGAGATAGAGACACATCTTCAGTGTGTGATACCTAACTTGAGAGACTCTGTTTGAATTTTAAAGAGCATACATTTAAAAGTTATTTTTTTAACCTCCTGTAGCAATTTCCATAACCAGGATCTCTAAACCAAATTCAGTTTAACTAAATTTTTCTTTAAACTTTAAACAAACTCTAATTACTTAAGAGAGTTAACACATACTAGTGACTTCTCAAAGCATTTTCAATGTCAGACAAATGCCAAATTTGCTGTGGACCAATATCTATAAAATAGATCATTTGCATATCAATTTGGAGAAGATGAATTGTCACATTAAATACTCAAGACTTTAAATCTTTAGCTGTCTTAGCAAATGAATTTTTACCCTTATATTACCACATAAGAACTGTATTGAAAACTCTAAAGAACTTTGATAAGAATGCAGCTTTAAAGTTACTTACACTTTTAGCCTTAAGATTAACATTTTTAGGCCACAAAAACAAACCTAAAACACACATATAAACATGTAAGACATCTCATAGCCACCTTTTTATCATTTATATATCTGGGCTGATTGCTTAGGGGAAAAGAGCAGCTTTTAACCAGTACAGACACATCTTAGCACTATACCTGGTCAAACACAAATTTAGATCTGCACTCACACAATTTTTCAAGATGAAACATCTCACATTTATATACTAAGATTTTTCTTTTATCCAATAGCTCCTAGGACAACCTTAACTAGCCCTAAATAAACAAAGAGGAAGAAACAAATTCTTTCAGCTTCTCTCCACGAGGAGCCCAAGAGGACCAAGGACAGTTTTTAGACAGTTCCAGTCAGCTCCGGGGGCATGGGTAAAGCCACACACATGCTAGCACTATCACCCATCTGCACCCATGGACCCGTCCCAGGTCACAGCCACACCGAGGCAGGGCGGGGTGTCGCCCCTGCACTAGAGCTGCTGCCTGGCCCGGCTCCAGGCCCCTGCTGTGACCAGCCCTCCTGACTCCTGTGAGGGCAGGGTGGCACCCTCAGGGTCCTGCCTGGACTAGCCTGAGGACATGATTCTGCTACTCAGGCTTAAAAGAGAGACAAAGACAAGGCAAAATTCAGCTGGCAACTTCAGGCCGGAACCAAATCTGGTCCCGTCGCTCTGAGATGATTTCTTAATGTTGACCAAAAAGACACAGGGACACAAAAAAGCACAGAAACACATCTTACATCGAAGGTGAGCCTCTCTGAGGAACAAAAAGTCATGAGTTTATATTTATGCACTCCTACCCCCAAGCTATGAGTAACCAGGTCCAGTGGGGCAGATGCCGCCTGGCCCATTCCTGCAAAGTGGAAGTAAGTGAACACGAAACACAGACTGACAAACAGACAAGACACACACAGACAGACAAGCGCGCTTAACAAATGTCCAGACAATACCTAACACCCCAGATTTCACGGGTTCTTTTTATACTTTTCTTACAGCCAGCTGGCACACCGTTTTCTCATTCTCACACAGTTTTTCCCTATCAACCCAAAGGGTGTCCACTTGGGACCTTCTTCCCTTTTTAGGTTGCAAGAAGTTTTTATTAATGGAGACTCCAGTTTTTCTAAAAAAAAATTTTAACCTTTAACCTCCTGTGGTACCATAACACAAAATAAGGGAAGGAGACAAACGAAGAGACAACCAGCTAAGACTACAAGGCCGACAAGACGGATAGTTAGTGGGGAAAATGGAACTGACATCCGAAGGACATCAGACACTCAACTGTGCCCGCCTGGCCGAGCCCCTCTCGGGACCTTAAGGAGTCTTAGCTTTAAGGGTAGCCGTATAATCCCCGGCCCTGGTCTCAACTAAGTTGAGAATCCCCGTTTAGCTGAAACGACTCCACGGACACGCA
This sequence comes from Erinaceus europaeus, assembly GCF_950295315.1. NCBI lineage: Eukaryota > Metazoa > Chordata > Mammalia > Eulipotyphla > Erinaceidae > Erinaceus > Erinaceus europaeus. The sequence goes on along the minus strand of NC_080164.1, from coordinate 103,348,856 downwards.
GGTTAGGGCCCACTCAGGCCCCGTAGCCTTAAGGCCGTGAGGCATGCGGCATTCACACACACACACACACACAACGCATGCAGCAGATCACTCACTCAGTCAAGATTGGGCAATTACCATTCCGGCCGCCGCTACTAAGGAATGTTGCTAGTTAGGCCTTCAGGAGTCACCGGAGAGTAGCTCCGGCCAGACCCCCTCAATTGCACTAATAGGCTCAGCCTTTTCGCGAATTGCCAAAGAGAGGAGAGTAAAAGAGACAAACACAGAGTGGCCACGAGAGACAGTTCGGAAGAGGACCCTTTTCCAGATCCTTACGTGGACCCTGTTTCAGGTCCCGGGTGAACCCTGTTTCAGGTCCTTACCCCAGCAGCCTGGGAGTCGTCACTCCCCAGTGCTGCGGTCTGGGATTCTAACGCGGCGTCCCGCAATCCACAGACCCCCAGGCCCCGCGGGGACTCACACAAAAATCAAGCTTGACTCACTGGTTCTCCGGAGACACAGCGCTAGAAAAGAAATGGTACCATACAAAATTCAGGCCTGACTTACCGGCGCCGGGCAGGACTTCCAAGGCCTCCGAGGGTCCGGACCCAGGATGGGGTGTCCTCAGGAATACCCGTCTGAGGGATCTCGCTGGGGCCTCCAAATGTTAGCGAGCATAAATCAAACCACCATCCACTGTAAGGAAGCAAAGATGTTTATTAACGAATTGCAATCCGGGCCGAGATGGTGACTGGTGTTAGTCTACCAAACTTGACCCCGAACAGGGCTCAAACAATACAATTTATAGGAATTCAGACTACACTCAGGGAGGGGGAGCACATCACCTTATCAACCTACATCCAATAACAGGCTATAGCAAACACAAGATCCAATCATTTCAAACTTAGCAAAAGCATGATCCATTCAAAGCAAAGCGCGGGCTAGTTTCAAATATAGTAAGATCACACAACCAATAGAATTCAACCAGGCAGGGTCGCCACATCCCCCTGCCATCTGCTATGACCACCCATCCGGTGGGCTGCATACCACAAAGTCAGTTCAAAGGTCCTGATAAGGCTTATCCCCATGTAGGGTCCTTCGAACAATGGGTGGCCTTTACTGATAAGATCCTGATAAGGCTTGTCATCAGGCAGGGTCCTTTGAACAATGGGTGGCCTTAACTGATTAGGTCCTGCTTATTCAAGGGGGAAGAGGCAAGGAATTTTACACCTCATACTACAAGCAACTCATACTAAAAGCACTTAACAAACAACTGCATAAAAAGGGAATTTCAATGCTACTGCCTTTTACAATTTCTATATGCTTAGGCAGAGCTTCTAGTTTAATTTAAATTGAATTACATCATCTTTTGTGTTAGGATAATCTGTAAATTAGTGTTAGATTTCCTTTTGCTAATGGAGATTTCCACTCACTAATGTGCCTCTCCTTTTTTCTTGGCCATCTTCTCTACAGGGTGTCTCTGTGGACCCCTGTTGATTATTTGGAGCTGAGAGCTCTACAGTGATGGCCACAACAGCCACTGACAGAGAAGCAGAGCTGTTCACCAAAGAATCAGTATTCAGAGGCAATGTCCTTTGACTGACCCCCTGTGTGAGCATTTAAATGTGAAAACCATTTGATTAGTCAAGCTTCCTCCACATGCTGGGAGGCAGGCAACTGGACTTTTCTCTTAGAGCCCTTTGTTCTCAGAGTAAGCAGTCAGCCTACCTGGCTAGGTAGGTAGCTAGCTCCCTTTGGCCACCAGGGTCAATCAATTTAACCTGCAAAGTTTGGGACAGCTTTATAACTCCATTGTTTTCTATGTATATAAATCGTCCCTTCCCTTGAATCAATCAATCAATTCCATCAATGCCATGTAGAAATATGTTCAGATTTCCCTGTGATAATTTTGGTATTTCATTATACTCACATTGGGATGGGATATTCTTTTTAACTGCACTGCACTGAGTGGGATAGGTAGGTTTCATTGCTCCACCAAACAGATGCTTGTCTGTAAGTCCTGGCTTGCAGAGGGGGTTTCTGTACACCTGTGATGATGCTGGACCACTCAAGTGTGCATCTTCTGTCTAAGTCTGTTGCAGAAATTATACCCAAACACAAAACTTAAACCAAAATTAATGATGAAAATAGAGGAGTTTTATTATACCTAGTGGGCAAGAGAAAGTAATCTCTTCAGAAAGTTTCTCTGCCCTGAACAAAGGAACAGCACAGGTTTAAATAGCATTTTTCAACAGCTTACATCATGGTTACATTTTCATTCCAAAGTAGCAGGACAAGATGAAAGAACTTTTACAGGGATGTGTCAAAAATCAATGTGTTATTTTAGATGCTAAGCAAATAGGCAAAAGAGGATAAGAAACTTATCTTGGGCTGGAATTGCCCCTCCCCCTGGTGCTGGCTTCCTTAACAGCTCTTATCTCAAGGGATGCCCCCTAGTGCTGTTCTGCTTAAGCCAGTGGGGGTGGAGGGAAGCTACAATTGCCCCCATTTGTCATCAGACATCAGGGAAATATGAGTGCAGGTTACATTAAGTAATTAATTAATCTATTTTCTGCTTCACCTCCACCTTAAAGATCATTTTAGTTCTCTAAGACAATACTTCTTGAAAAATTGTCACTATGCCTGTATGACTAGGACTTTTTAGTGTGTGTGTGTGTGTGTGTGTGTGTGTGTGTGTGTGTGTGTGTGAAACTGTGTCTATGCATGAAGACTAACTGGCAGACAATATGTTAGTGAGCAAAAATCAAACCACCATCCACTGCAAGGAAGCAAAAGATGTTTATTCACGAATTCGAATCCGGGCTGAGTGGTGACTGACAGCAGTCCACCAGCTCGACCCCGAACAGGGCTCAAACCACACAATTTATAGAATTTCTGAATACACTCAGGGAGGGGGAACACATCACCTTATCAACCTATATCCAATAACATTCTATAGAAAACGTGGAATCCAATCATTTTAAACCCAGCAAAAAGCGTGATCCACTCAAAGTAAAGCGCAGGCTAATTTCAAACATTGCAAAACCACACAACCAATAGAACCTTGCCAGGTAGGGTCACCACATCCTCCCGCAATCAGCTTCAGCCTTCTGGTAAACAGCCTCCTTGTGCAAAGGTCCTGATAAGCCTTGCCTGTATGCAGGGTCTTGGTAAACAACTGGTGGCTTACAGATTAGGTTCTGTTTTTCTAGGGGAAAGGATAAGGAATTTTCCATCTCACACTATAAGCAGAAAAGCAACTATACTTAAAACTTTAAAACTACTGCATCTAACACAATATAACATACTTATAGATGTTTTGTTGAGGAAGAATTCAGGACACAGGGTCCTGGAGGACATACATTGTTTCCATTAGGTTTTGCACAGGTGGAACTAGGATGCACAGTGGCTTATTTTGTTCTCACTGAGTACTGACATGTGAAACAGTGTTTCAATTGGCAAAGGGTTCCCCTTTTTCCTTTTGCACTATATGAAGGGGGAGAAGTTTACTCCATCAGGCCAATGAAAAGTGAGTTCCAATGTGATATAATACAGTGCATTTTGAACGATGAGGGGCCTTTAGCCCTGGTAACTGGCCCTGGGTTTAGTCTGGGTCTCTGGGTCCAAAGACCCTTGGGAATCCCATCCCCCAGTCTTTCTCTTAGCTTTATTTTGCACGTCTAATACAGTATTCAGAAACCATACACCTGCATGCCTGTTCCCTCTTTTCATGGGGGAGGGGGGACAATCTCCTCGACCACTTGTGTCCCCCAACTGTTTTCTCTTATCAAAAATCAAAAAGTACAGTGTGGAGGCTGGGTGGTAGTACAGTGGGTTAAGCACACATGGCCCAAAGTACAAGGACCAGCAAAAGGATCCCGGTTTGAGTCCCCAGCTCTACACTTGCAGGGGTGTCTGCTTAGCAAACAGTGAAGCAGATCTGCAGGTGTCTTTCCTCTCTGTCTTCCCCTCCTCTCTCGATTTCTCTCTGCCCTATCTAACAATAACAACTATAACAACAGTAACAATAACCACCACAATGAGGGCAACAAAATGGGAAAAATAGCCTCCAGGAGGAGTGGATCCATAGTGCTAACACCTAGCCTCAGAGATAACCCTGGAGGCAAAAAAAAAAAAAAAAAAAAGATACAACGTATTTTCATGTAGATACACATTTCCCAAATAGTAAAAGTATTATTGAGTTTAATTATCTGTAATACTGACAAACTCCAGTAGAGTTCTGTCCACCTGTAAATGGTATGAGTTACTGTGTTTTGTTTTTTTGATCATTTTATTGGAGGGTTAATGGCTTTGTAAAGGGAAGAGGGAACAGCTAACTGGGGCCACTCCCCAACTCCCCCAGTGGTGCTCTAGACAGACTTCTAGTTTTTTTTAAATTTTATTTCATTAAAAATTGTTATTAAAATTGTGTTAAAAGATTGTAAGAGCACCATTTATAGTTCCACACCACACCCATCACCAAATTTCCATATACCTGCCCTACCATCTCACAAAGATAACCATCACAGTTCTTAGCAGTCTTATAGTTTGCTTGCTTCTGTTTTGTTTGGATTTCTTGTTTGGTTTTGGCAAGTTCATGTAAATCGAATCTTTAGATTCCACATGAGTGAACCATCTGGTAGTTGTCTTTCATCTCTTTACTTATTTTGCTAAGCATAATTGCCTCCAATTCCAACCATTTTGTCCCAAAGGACACAATGTCACCTTTTTATTGCAAAACAGTATTACCATAACTTATTTAGCTAGTCATCTGATTATTTAGGTTACTTCCACTTTTGGGCTTTTGTGAATAATGCACCTATGAACATAGTTGTGCATACGTCCTTTCTAATTAGTGCTTAAATGTCAACTGGATAAATGCTGAAGAGTGGTATTGCTGGATTATGAGGTACATCTATTTTCATTTAAGGACTCACCATGCAGCCTTCCAAAAGGGCTGTACCAGTCTGCATTTCCACCAGCAATGCAGCAGACTTCCCTTTTCTCCACAACCTCTCCAACATCTTCACTTCCTGGTTTGTTGATGTCAGTCACTCTCTCAGGTATAAGATGGTATTTCAGCATAGTTTAAATTTACATCTCTAATGATAAGTGAAGTGGAAAATTTCTTATTGTGTCTGTGAGGCATATGCATTTCTTCTTTAGAAAACTGTTTAGTTCTTTGACCCAATTTTTATTAGCTTATTTTTGCTTCTTTTGTAGATCTGTATCAATTCTGTATAGATGTTTGCTATCAGTTGCTCCTCTGATGAGTGATGTGCAAATATCTTCTCCCATTTACTCAGCTGCCTGATTATCCTTGTATAGTTTGCTTTATTTATTTATTTATTTATTTATTCACTTTTATTACCCTTTTTTATTGTTGTAGTTCTTATTGTTGTTATTGATGTCGTTGTTGAATAGGGCAAGGAGGGAAATTGAGAGAGGAGGGGAAGATAGAAAGGGGGAGAGAAAGACAGACACCTGTAGACCTGCTTCACAGCCTGTGAAGTGATTCCTTTGTGGGTGGGGAGCCAGGGGTTCCAACTGGGATCCTTATGCAGGTCCTTCCACTTTGCACCACCTGCACTAACACTCAACTCCATATAGTTTGCTTTTGATGTGCAGAAGCTTTGTAGTTTTTTATAATCTCATTAATTTACTCTTGTTTTTATTTCCCATAACCAGGAAGTTGAGTCTCCAAATACACTTTTGATGTGACCATCTAGAATGACTTCTATATGGAAGAATCACAAGAGAGCCAGTCATGTTTCAGGGAGAATGTGAATATTTATTGGGGGAGAAAGTAAGGACAGAAAAGAAGAACTACAAAAACTACAAGCTGTGGAGTCATGTAGGAGAGAGAGTGATAGGGAGAGGGGGAGGGGGAGGGGGGAGGGAAAGAGAGAGAGAGAGAGAGAGAGAGAGAGAGAGGAGAGACAGAGAGAAAAAAAGAAAGGTCCTAGGCTCCTGGTCTTCTGGGAAAGGGTGGGGCCCTCAGGGCATGAGCTTCAGCCTTTGTCTTCATTCTCCAAAGTCCTTTGATTTGGTGTAATATATCACACCTGCTTTTGTTATTGTTTTATAGTGCTGACTTGTATCTTAGGATAAATTTAAGGATATATGGGTGTTGGGCAGTGGTGCAGTGGGTTAAGCGCATGTGGTGCAAATTGCAGGGACTGGCCTAAGGATCCCGGTTCAAGCCCCCGGCTCCCCACCTTCAGGGGAGTGGCTTCACAGGCGGTGGGGCAGGTCTTCAAGTGTTTATCTTTCTCTCCTCCTCTCTGTCTTACCCTCCTCTCTCCATTTCTCTCTGTCCTATCCAACAATGAACAACATCAACAATGGTAATAATAATAACCACAAGGAGGCTACAACAACAAGGGCAACAAAAGGGGGGAAAATGGCCTCCAGGAACAGTGGATTAATGGTGCAGGCACTGAGCCCAGCAATAACCCTGGAGGGAAAAAAATTTTTAAGGATACACACATTTCAGTGATATAATTGGTATTATTTAAATGAGCTTAACTATGATTAATAGATGAGAACAATCACTTCTATAAACAAAATATTGAATAAATTCTTTTACATTAATTGTATCATGGCTGTTAAGAACTGAAAACTTTTTTATTTTATTTTATTTTTATGTTACAGAATTACATGTCCATAGGGGTTTGAATCCCCACATCATTTCCACAGAGTTCTGAATCTTCACTCTTCCAACTGCAATCCACCACAGTTCCCCTAAGGTTGTAGACATGGGCCAACCATCATCTCTATAACTGTCTGTCCACATTTATACATAGTTGCCCCTTTTTTTTTTGATTCAATCCTCTCTTCCCCTCCAAGCCACTCATGACAACAAAACTACCTCTATGTCCCTCTCCTTTTCCTTCTCTCTCTCTGGGTGCTGATGGAGCTAGAGTACAGAGCCCTCTTATCTTCATCCTATCATTTCTCCCCCTCTGGGATTATGGATCAAGTTTATTTTGGGGGTGCAGAAGGTAGGAGTTCTGACTTCTGTAATTGCTTTTTAGCTGAGCATGGGTGTTGACAAGTTGATCCATATCCACAGCCTGTTTCTATCTCTCCCCACTGGGCCAGAGCTCTGGACATGTGAGGGTCCAGGACACATTGGTGAGGTCATCTGCCTAGAGAAGTCAGGATGGAATCATGGTAGCATCTGTAACTTGCTGGAAGGTGGCATGACCTAAGTTGAGACAAGATGGTTAATGAACAGGAACCAGAAAGTAGGATCAGAGCAGATGAAATTAGAGGTTTTAGGGTAGAAGAAAACTCGGAAGTACATTTTAGACATGTTCCTGGGGGCAACACAACTATGGTAGTTAGCCTGAGGTAGTTAGCCTGAGGTTGGATAAGAATATTGTTTGAGAGAATGGTGTCAGAGTAAAGAAAAAGGGGTAGAAAGTTGGATAAGGCCAGGGAGTAGTTCCTGTTCTTGAAAAAAAAAATCTGTGGCTGAGAACTGAAAACTTTTATGACCTTACAAACACTCTGCTCACTGGTATTCTATTTTGTTGTCTCTAGGTCTTCTCTACTCCTTATAGAATTCCACTTCACTGAGATTAGAGGAGACTCATCCTAATTAGTGACTTTCTTTTACTTTCTACTCCTGGGTGCCATTGTGCAAACCTGCTATTACCCTTTGGGATGTGACAGCATCATCTTCAACTCTACTTTCTCTGCTCTTTTTGTCTTCTCTGTTCTACATGTATGCTTTATCTTACATCAGATTTTACAATTTTCCCTTCTTGTCATTGGTGTTCTGTTCCTTTTTCTGTTCCAGGCCCTTGTGTTGCTCTGACATACCATAGTAGGATTTGTTCTGTTGATTAGTTTCTTTCCCCTAATCTTTCTTTATTGGGGGGGTTACCCAAGTTTGTTCCCCATATGTTTAAAGGTTCATCACATATAAACCCAACAAAGAATTGAAAGCATGATTTTCAGGAATTTTAAACTTTACTCAGGAAAATTGAGAACATTCATGTGTTATGCTGAGAGAGACAGAGATAGAGTGAGTGGGAGAGATCACTCCTGCCACACCCACATGTCCAGCATATGTTTATAAATTCCCAGTCCCACCTTCACCTCCTTTCTAAGGCACATCCATACCTGTCACCACTCCCATTTTCTATGCAGCAGTTTCCTTCCTGCAAGTACACAGGTATGCCTGGGCATCATGTGGTGTCACAGTGTTTGTGTTCCCCCAGGCACTTCCTTTAATTTTTGACCTCAACATTTTCTCTTTCAGTTTATGTAACATGGTTAAAATAACAATGTGTTGATATCAATTTCCACCCTAGTGAAGATATAGTTCAATTCTTGTCCTGTGTCCAATACTATTATCTCTTCCTGATACCGTTTTCTCACTGTGGCGTTTTACGTCACTACCTCTCCCCACTCTTGCTGCACAGCTGCAGGTTTAGAGATACAAGTAGTGTTAATGCTGCCTCATTTCTCTTTCCATATTGTGTGGGGACCTCTTAGTTCTCCAAAGCCCATCAAAATGTTGCAGGTTCAAGTCTCAGAGCCAATGGAGTCAACAAAGAGGAACTTTCAGATCTCTCCAAAAGGACACAGTCTTCTAGAGTTCTTGTAGGATGTTGGCAGAGTATCTACATGGAGGGTCAAGCAAGCAAAGAAGAAGCAGTTTACAAAAGTAAATTTCTAGCAGTTAGCTCTTTGTGATTGCAATTGCAGTCAAACACATTCCTTCTGATTTCTTTATGAGAGTTGATTTTTACTTATCTATTTTTACTTACCTAATCTTTATTCTAATCAGCTGAAGTTCCTTCTGACCTTCCTCTTTCCTATCTTTTGTCCTTACATTCTTCCTCAATTTCTCCCCCACATATCCTGCCTCAGAAGTTGACAACATCTCCCCTACTTCACAATAAATGTGTGAATCACCTCCCCCTCTCCTTTGCCTACAGTCTTAGTCATATATCTTATGTGGAACTCAATCACTCTATTATTGATATAAGGATGAATCTACATGTTTTCTCAGCAGACTGTGAATCCCCAATACCAAGGGCTTCTTAGTGTCCTTTGTGACTACAGAATACATGAAAGAGTCTGATAGAGGTGAATATTTGTTGTGTCAATTATTTTACAAGTTTTTTTTACTTTGTTAAATACATTTCTAGCCAATTATTAAAAAGGTGCTGGGGTCCGGCCTCAGCAGGTTACTAGGGTATCCTTAAGGATGAGAGGAGTCGGTGCGAATGAAGTGAGCCACACGTCTGCAAGTTCAAATGAAGGAGGGAGACATCTCTGCTTACTCTCTGTAGAGATTTATTTTTATGTAATTTTTTACTGGATACGGTTAACATCATATAAGATTTTCACTAACAGCAAAAATAACTTTAGACATTATTATCATTTTAGGTATGTTTCCTTGAAAGTTCCCTTGGTCTGAGGCAGCCTGTCCTCCCCTTTTGTTATTATAATCTGTGTGGCCTTGGTTGTGGTCTTTTCTTGACTACTTCTCTGTTTAGACCATCTGTGTTGGGTCAGCATATCTTTTCTGGAACTCAATCTAATAGTCTTTCTTCTTAACCCATTCTTGGATGGGTCTAACTAGATCATTCATACCAATTTTTTTATAATATCTAGTAAACGGTCTTTCTGAAGAAATATTCTGCTGTAAAGTAAGCACACACCATGGGGGCTCTCTTCTGACTAACCTTTGTATATATGAGAGTTTACTAACTTTTACCCATATGAAAGTTTTCTAACTTCTATCCATTTACCCTTAATGTTAACTACTTAACTATACAACCTCTATATTCTTCATAGATACCTGTAAGTGGAAGCAGGCAGTCTGTGGTGAGGGTAAGCAATAGGGCCTTTTTATATTTAAGTGGAAACCACAGGCTGCCACTTGTTCTATAAGCCACCCATAGTTCTGGCTTTTGGTCTGAGTCTAGCTAATTAAAGAGCTGCAGGGGTGACAAATAGCTCTTCTTCTGTAAGCCTTTTAAATGAGTGCAGCAGCTTCTGCTCCTAGGCCATTTTTAGTCTTGTTACTCCCACTGCCATAATTGTTGTTACTATGTACTTCCCCTGGGGATCTCTTTTTATTGTCCTCAGGTAATATTTGTATATGTCCAATATAGCAAATAAGTCCTCAAACTACCAATGTAATTTAAAACAAAAGGATGAATAGCTTCAGTTTGGTCCAGGACTTCCTGCTTTGCAGGCAGTCCCAGCCTGCTTGGACTTTGTCAGACAACAGAATTGACTGCACCTCCACCAAAGAGGTGAGAGGTGAGATAGCTCTATAGATTTTAATTTTCTCAGTGGCTCAGTTAAGATTATAGTTTTAAGGAGGTGAGGTTAATATGTTTCATTTCTCTATGGGACAGTTAATTTTTTATTATTATTATTTATTGGATAGAGACAGTTAGAAATCAAGAGGAAGAGGGACATAAGGAGGGAGAGAAACAGAGATACATGTAGACCTGCTTTAACACTCCTGAAGCTTTCCCCCTGCAGGTAGGGACCAGGGGCTTGAACCCAGGTCCTTGTGCATTGTCACATGTGCACTCAACCAGTTGCACCATCACTGGCCCCTGGGACAGTTAATTTTTGTCCCTCCTAAATATCACTGGTTCCAATGAAAATGAAGAGTGAGGATGATTAAGGTCAAACAGCATTTATCTTAGCAATTAAATACATGTAACTAAAAGTATTCTTCATTGAAGTAAAAAAGCATTGAAGTGTGAAATTACTGCCCCCATTGTTGTCCAGTGCACCAGTCCATGTTCACTGATGTATTTGACTTGAAGGGATCTTCAGTGATGGTGGTGACACAAGTACCATGTGGTTTTGATAGTGCTGCAAGAAGCACAGTGATTGTCCTTGCACACAGCTCTGTGGTCACCGACCCCTTGATCTCCCACCTACCCACACTCCTGCCTGCGTTTGTCTTCCAGGCGAGACCATGCGCATTGCCTCCTCCGAGTTCGCAGATGACCCCTGCTCCTCTGTGAAGCGCGGCACAATGGTGCGGGCAGCCAGGGCTTTGCTGTCAGCTGTGACTCGCCTGCTCATCCTGGCAGACATGGCAGACGTCATGAGACTCTTAGCTCATCTGAAAATCGTATGTATATCAAAACTTACTCTGAGTTGGTTGACCAAGATTAACATAACTCACTGACCATACACAGTGTAACAATGAACTCTATGAATGATCTCTCGTCATTTAGGTGGGAAGACCCAAGTTTTTTTCTTTTTTTTATTTGATACTCAAATTATGTACAATAGTGTATTCCAAAAGGCATAAAAAAAAGTCAGACCCCTCCTATCCTGTTACTCTTTTTTAAAAACTTTATTTATTTATTGGATAAAGATAGCCGGAAATTGTGAAGGAATGCGGAGATAAGAGAGAGGAAATGATAGAGAGACACCTGCAACACTGCTTCATCACTCACAAAGCCTTCCCCCAGCAGGTGAGGGCTGTGGGCTCAAACCCAGGTCCTTGCACACTGTAACATGTGCACTCTACCAGGTAACCATGGTGACCCTGCCTGGAGAGTTAGGCTGAGATGGTCCAGTAGGGATGCAGCCTCTCTGGGCAGACAGCTAAATGAATATGGTTTATGTGTTGAGTAAATATTGTTCACAGCACCTGCCTCTTATTTTTCTAATGATACACAGGCTTTTTGTTTCACATTGTCTTCCTGTAAAAAACCCCTGTGTTTTGTAACTAAGTTCATACTTGCTGCATGAAGTCCACCAACCTGTAAAGCGCCTTTAAAGAAATAAATAACATATTAGTGATTTAATAATGATTAACAAGATTGTATACACTCTATGTACTGTACTATATATACAATATATACTATAATACTATATATATAAGATTGTATATACTATGCTGGAAGCTTCCCTATTCTTTATCACTTTGGGAGTATGGACTAAAATTCTTTTTTTTATTAATTTTTTTTATTTATAAAAAGGAAACACTGACTAAACCATAGGATAAGGGGGGGTACAATTCCACACAATTCCCACCACCAGAACTCTGTATCCCATCCCCTCCCCTGATAGCTTTCTTATTCTTTAACCTTCTGGGAGTATGGACTCAAGGTCATTGTGAGATGCAAAAGGTGGAAGGTCTGGCTTCTATAATTGTTTCGCCACTGAACAGGGGCGTTGATAGGTTGATCCATACTCCCAGCCTGTCTCTCTCTTTCCCTAGTGGGGAAGGGCTTTGGGGAATCGGAGCTCCAGGACATATTGGTGGGGTTGTCTGTCCAGGGAAGTCTGGTTGGCATCATGCTAGCATCTGGAACCTGGTGGTTGAAAAGAGGGTTAACATACAAAGCCAAACAAATTGTTGACCAATCATGGAGCTAAAGGCTGGAATAGTGCAGATGAAGAGTTTGGGGGGTGGGGGGGGGGGAATCTCTGTTTTGTAGATAGCTAGTAGGCATATTTTAGTTATATTCCAAAGGGCCTGTGTCTATACTAGTTTTTTTTTTTTTTCCCTGAGCCTGAAATCTGATATGCAGGTGGATTCAAGTTACTGTCTGGGGAGATGAGTCATGGCTGGAAAAAAGACCAGAAAGCTGGATCAGGGAAGAGAGTAGCTCTCAAATATGGGAAAGGGGTATAAGTATTGTTGACTGTAAATCTCATCCATTAGATGTGATCCGGGACCCGTAATCAGCTTAGGAACTTATATGATCTCTGCATCCCTCTAAATCTGAGCTCACATTCTGTGGTCTTGAGTAGGAATATTCTAGGCTGCCCCAATATTGACCCATCTTCCTGGGGTACCGTGTGGAGTATGTTGTCCATCCTCTGAAAGGAGGATGGAACATTCTCTACCATTGTTGATCCAGGTTGAGGGCAAATTCCTCTGAGGCACACAAAGGGGTCTATTATGTTGTTCCTGATAGAAATGACCAGTAACAATGGAGAGAGGGATTTATTGGAGGTCTAGGCCTATCATGACTATTTGAGAATCTCAGGACTCCCTCAATAGGGCCTTAGCTGATAGGGTGGCCTGATAGTGACTAAAGAAAGAGTCATTGTTAAAGTATACCAGTTTCTTGCCCTTATTCAGCTTTTGCAGTCTTTGCTTTGCTAAGGTTAACCTTGGAGTTAGTGAGGGAACTGTAATAGGAAGTAGGTGAGGAGGGTATCTAAGTCTAAGTAGACACTATTTCATTATGAACTTGATACTGACTCACTACAGACTATTGTGTATTTTTGCTTTCAGGTATATATTTTGCCCTAATTTATGGATACATGTGAACATATGCTCTATCTTATGGGACCTGGTCTGTATCTAGGTTTTTGGACTTTGTTAGGAAGTAAACCTCCTGGAATGGAATTAGAGTATACTATGAAAGGAAAGGTCTCACCTGAGTAATGAGGGTGAAGGATTGACGAAAATTCTTTATGGGTTTCGGAAGGTGGAAATTCTGGCTTCTGTAATTGTTTCTCCTCTGGCCATGGACATTGGCAGGTCAATTTATACACCTAGCTTCTATCTATATTTTCCTAGTGGGGAGGGAGGGGCTCCAGAGAGGTGAGGTTCCAGGACATACTGGTGAGGTTGTCTGCCTAAGGAAGTCAGCATGGCATTATAGTAGTGTCTGAAGCTTGGTGCCTGAAAGGTGGTAAGATAAACATCAGATTATTCAACAAGTAGGAACCCAAATGGAGGAATAGAGCAGATAAAAGTAGGGGTCTTTGTGTAGGAAGAAGCTAGGAAGTCTATTTTAGGTATGTTCTATGGGGCCCATGACTTTACTGATTTTTTCCTGAGCCCAATAGCTTACATGCAGGTGGGCTGAAAGTATTGTCTGGGAAGATGATGTTAAAGCTGGATTAGGGCAGAGACTAGCTCCCAAATATGGGGAGAGCCTATAAATACAATGAACTGTTTACCCCATTGATCTGACTCGGGGCCCATATCTATTCATATTTATCATAGTCCCACAGGAGACTAAGAGGAGAAGGTGGAGGAGGAGAAGAGGAGAGGAGAGGAGAGGGAGGGAAAGGAGGGAGATAGAAATAGAGGGGGTGGAGAGAGAAAAGACGATAATAGAGAAGAGGGAGGGAAAGAAAAGAGGGAGACAGAGAGGGAGAGAGAGAAGAGAGATAGGGAGAGATGGAGAGAAGAAAGAGAGGGAGGAAGAGAGAAAGGGAGAGGAGAAAGAGGGAGAGATAAAGAGAGAGGGAGGAGGGAGAGGGAGAGAAAAGCAGGCTAGAACTATAACACCTAAATCTCTGTTATCATGGTAGCACCTCCCATGAGATAGTGGGGCTTGAACCTAAGCTGTGCATGTGGCAGGACAGGCACACTACCTGGTAAATGATCTCTGACACAGTGGGCAGGTTTCAGTGGGGAAGATTCCTGTGAAGTGATTATCTGTTGCAAAGTAAGTTTTGAGTCCCTGTCAGATCCCCTGAAACCACCAAAGGCAGCAGTACCTACTTAAAGGCCTCTAGTTCCCCTGATCTTATATGTGCCTTTTAGGCTATGAACATGATACAGTTTTCAACTGCTGGAGAAAAAGGTTTAGAGTTGACTTAGGCTTCAAAAGCATCACTGAGGAGAGATCCATTTCTCCTCCAGACAGGCACTCTACGTAAGGTGTGTATGTGTGTGTGGGGATATATTGAGCTGAACCTAAAGTAATTTGTGCTACATCCCACCAGTTGCTCTTTTCTGAGCTGCAGAAAGAACCTGTCCAGTGCCTCCTGGGAGGGATTACAGGTTCAGTGTTCTTCCTGAACTATCCAGAGTGCTCCCAGAAACTAGCACACAATGTGGAGGATAGGACTAGATGCTGCCAGTAATCCTGCCTCTGAGTTCACCTGTTTTGACTAGTGCTGTCTGCTGATAATATCACTGTAGTCTGTTATAAATGGAGTCAATTGTATTCTTTTCCTGACCAGCAGCTTAAAGGGAGTTAAAAAGGGGGGGGGGGAGATTTACCATAAAATCATGGAAAGGTCAACTCAGTAATTTTAAATAGTCCTGCCAGTAGTAAAATTGAAAATGATGTGTAGACAAAACCATACATTTGTTCTAAGAGCCTAACGTCTGTCTTAAACAGTAGTGGTAGAACATTGCTATCTGGTGGAACAACTGTGGAATTACAGTTTTTGTCATGACAGACAGTTGAAACACTGCCAGTGTTCCAGATTGGGTTCACTTCTGTCAATTCCGTATCTCAGGGTTAGTTAGCCCCCTAAAAATAAAATATAGCATTAGGGGGTTGGGTGGTGGCTCACTGGTTAAACGCAAGTAGTGTGAAACACAAGAACCTGCACAGGATCCTGGTTTGAGGACCCCCCCCCCCCACTGCAGGGTAGTAATATCTATCTGTCTGTCTGTCTATCTATCTATCTATCTATCTATCTATCTATCTATCTCCCTCTTTATATTCCCATCCCCTCTCAATTTCTCTCTGTGCTAATAAAAAAACTGAAAAAGTGGCCGCAGGATTAGTGGATTCCTAATGCAGGCAACTAGCCTCAGTGAAGAAAAAGAGGAAAACCTGGAGGAAAAAAGAAGTTTCTCTCTCTCTCTCTCTCTCTCTCTCTCTCTCTCTCTCTCAGTGTGTATGTGTGTGTTTGTGTATGTATATACTTAATGTTAACAACAACTGGACACATATTTCTTTTTTTTAATTCATTAATGAGAAAGAAACAGACATCACTCTGGGGATTGAACTCAAGACATCATGCTTGAGAGAGTCCAGTGCTTTATCCACTGTGTCACCTCCCAGACCACTGGCCCCATATTTCTATTCCATTGCACCAGTCCTCTTTTAAACCAACATGTGTTAGTTATAAACATCATCCATTTGTGCTTAATTCATGGTGAAAGGATCAGTGTTTACTTTGAGGTTCTAGGTAAGAAATGATCATCTAAGCTTTTTTTTTATTGCCATTTTTTTAAAATTTCTCTATTGGGGAATTAATGTTTTACAGTTGACAGTAAATACAATAGTTTGTAGATGCATCACATTTCTCAGTTTTCCACATAACAATACAACCCCCACTAGGTCATCTGTCATCCTTTTTGGACCTGTATTCTCCCCACCCACCCACCCCACAGTCTTTTACTTTGGCACAATATGCCAATTCCACTTCAGGTTCTTCTTGTGTTTTCTCTTCTGATCTTGCTTTTCAACTTCTGCCTGAGAGTGAGATCATTCCATATTCATTCTTCTGTTTCTGACTTATTTCACTTAACATGAATTTTTCAAGGTTCATCCAAGATGGGCTGAAAATGGGAAAATGGTGAAGTCACCATTTTTTATTGCTCAGTTGTATATATATATATATATATATCTGTTGGACACCTGGGTTGCTTCCAAGTTTAGGCTATTATAAATTGTGCTGCTAAGAACATATGTGTACACAGATCTTTTTGGATGGGTGTATTGGGTTCCTTAGGATATATCTCCAGGAGAGGAATTGCAGGATCATAGGGTAGGTCCATTTCTAGCTTTCTGAGTGTTGTTTTCCAGACTGTTCTCCACAAAGGTTGGACCAATTTACATCCCCACCAGCAGTGCAGGAGGGGTTCTTTGACCTCACAACCTCTCCAGCATTTGCTGTTGTTACCTTTTCTGATGTATGACATTCTCACAGGAGTGAAGTGGTATCTCACTGTTGTCTTTATTTGCATTTCTCTGATGATCAAAGACATGGAACATTTTTTCATGTGTTTCTCAGCTTTTTGGATCTCTTCTATGGTGAATATTCTGTCCATGTCCTCTCCCCATTTTTGGATGGGGTTATTAGTTTTCTTGTTGAGTTTGGCAAGCTGTCTATGTATTTTGGTTATTAAACTCTTGTCTGATGTATGGCATGTAAAGATCTTCTCCCATTCTTTGAGGGGCCTCTTGGTTTGGGTAGTGGTTTCTTTTGCTGTGCGGAAGCTTTTTAATTTGATGTAATCCCATTGGTTTATGCTTGTCTTAGTCTTCTTTGTAATTGGATTTGTTTCATTGAAGATGTCTTTAAAATTTATGCGGAAAAGAGTTCTGCCAATATTTTCCCCTAAGTATCTGATAGTTTCTGGTCTAACATCCAAGTCCTTGGTCCACTTAGAATTTACTTTTGTATTTGGAGAAATATAGTGGTTCAGTTTCCTTTCTCTGCATGTTTCAACCCATTTTTCTTTTTTTTTTTTAATATTTATTTTATTTATTTATTCCATTTTATTGCCCTTGTTGTTTTATTGTTGTAGTTATTATTGTTGTTGTTGTTGGATAGGACAGAGAGAAATGGAGAGAGGGAGGGGAAAACAGAGAGGAGGAGAGAAAGATAGACACCTGCAGACCTGCTTCACCACCTGTGAAGCGACTCCTCTGCAGGTGGGGAGCCGGGGTTCAAACCGGGATCCTTATGCCGGTCCTTGTGCTTTGCGCCACCTGCGCTTAGCGTTTCAACCCATTTTTCCCAACACCATTCGTTGCAGAGACTCTGCTTTCCCCATTTAATAGTCTGGGCACCTTTGTCAAAGATTAGATGTCCATAGGTGTGGGGGCTTACTTCTGGGCTCTCAGTTCTGTTCCACTGGTCAGTGTGTCTATTCATCTTCCAGTACCAAGCAGTTTTGATGACAATGGCCCTATAATATAGTTTGAGATCTGGGAGTGTGATGCCTCCAGTTTTGTTCTTTCTTGTCAAGATTGCTTTTTTGCAATTCTAGGTCTTTTCTGGTTCCAGTTAAACACTTGTAGCATTTGTTCTATTCTCCTAAAAAAAGGTGGTTGGGATCTTGAAGGGGATAGCATTAAATTTGTATATGGCTCTGGATAGTATGTTCATTTTGATGATGTTAATTCTTCCAATCCATGAACATGGAATGTCTTTCCACTTCTTTGGGCCTTTTTGATTTCCTTGAGTAGTGACTGCTAATTTTCAGCAAAGAAGTCTTTCACTTCTTTCGTTAGGTTTATTCCTAGATATTTTTTTGGTGTTGTTGCTATAGGAAAAGGAATTGATTTCTGGATTTCCACTTCTTCTAACTTAGTGTTTGCATAGAGGAATGCCACTGACTTTTGAATGTTAATTTTGTAGCCTGACACCTTACTGTATTGCCTGATGATTTCCAAAAGCTTCTTGCTGGATTCCTTAGGTTTTTCTATGTATACTATCACGTCTTCTGAAGATAGGGAGAGTTTGACTTCTTCTCTTCCAATCTGTGTGACTTTGATTCCTTGCATCTGCCTGATTGCTATGGCAAGAAGTTCCAACATTATTTTGAATACTAATTGTGATAGTGGGCAGCCCTGTCTAGTACCTGATCTGAAGGGAAATGCTTCCCGTTTGTCACCATTGAGTATGATGTTGGCTGTAGGTTTGCTATATATATAGACTCCACTATATTGAGGAATTTTCCATCTATTCCCATTTTTTGTAGTGTTTTCATCATAAAGGGATGTTGTATTTTGTCAAAGGCTTTCTCTGCATCTATTGATATGAGCATGTGGTTTTTGGTCTTGCTTTTGTTGATGTGGTGGATCACATTGATTGATTTACGATATTAAACCACCCTTGTACCCTGGGATAAACCATACTTGGTCATGATGAACAGTATTTTTAATATACTGCTGTATCCAGTGGCCTAGAATTTTGTTCAGTATTTTAGCATCTATGTTCATCAGAGATATTGGTCTGCAGTTTTCTTTTTTGGTTGTGTCCCTGTCTGCTTTTTTTATCTAAGTGATGTTGGCTTCATAGAAGCTGGAAGGGAGTATTTCAATCTCTTCAATCTTCTGGAAGACTTTCAAAGGTAGAGGTGTTAGTTCTTCTTTGAAGGGTTTGTAGAATTCATTTGTAAAACCATCTGGTCCAGGACTTTTATTCTTGGGAAGGTTTTTGATAACTGTTTCAATTTCATTAGTTGTGATGGGCTTGTTCATGTTATCTAGTTCCTCTTTATTTAATTTTGGAAGTTCGTAGGTATCTAGGAAATCTTCCATTTCTTCCAAGTTCTCCTGCTTGGTGGCATATTATTGTTCATAGAAGTTTTGTAAGATATGCTGAACTTCTGCATGGTCTGTTGTGATATCTCCTCTTTCACTTATGATCTGATTTATTTGGGTCTTCTTACTTTTTTGTTTTGTGAATCTGGCTAAAGTTTTGTCTATTTTGTTCACTCTTTCGAAGAATGAACATTTACTTTTGTTGATCTTTTGTATGGTTTTCTTATTTTCAATGTTATTGATTTCTGCCCTAATTTTAGTGATTTCAGTCCTTCTGGTTGATTTATGGTTCCTTTGTTGTTGTTGTCCTTCTCCTTCTCCTTCTCCTTCTCCTTCTCCTTCTTCTTCTTCTTCTTCTAGGTTTGTAAGATGTGCAATCAGGCTGTTTATTTGTGCTTTTTCTTGCTTCCTAATGTATGCTTGTATGGCTATGAACTTACCTCGCTATACTGCCTTAGCTGTGTCCCAAATATTTTGATAGCTTGATTCTTCATTTTCATTGAACTCTCGAAATATTTTGATTTCTTCATTTATTTCCTCTTTGATTCATTGGTTGTTAAGTAGTGTACTGTTGAGTTTTCACTTTTTGGTACTATTACTTATTCTTTGTTGATTGTTAAGTGTTACTTTAATTTCATTGTGGTCTGAGAAAATGCTTGGGATGATTTCAATGCTCTTAAATTTGCTGATTCTTTCTTGGCCTAACATATGGTCTATCCTTGAGAATGACCTATGTGGACTTGAGTAGAATGTGTATTCCGGTTTCTTGGGATGAATGACTTTGAAAATGTCCAAAAGTTCTAGTTTATCTGTCCCCTCATTTAGCATCCTCATTTCCTTATTGATTTTCCATCTGGGTGATATGTCAAGTTAAGAGAGTGGTGTGTTGAAGTCCCCTACTATTGCTATGTTGCTGTTAATATATTGCTGTAGCTCTTTCAGTAGATGTTTAATGTATTTAGATGGCTTCTCCTTGGGTGCATATATACTAATAATTGTTAGGTCCTCCTTATTGACAAGTCCTCTGAACATTAAGTAGTGTCCATCCTTATCTTTTTAAAATTTTATTTATTTTAAATTCTGTCATGTTAGATATGAGAATAGCTGTTCCTGCCCTTTTTGTGGGCTATTGGTTTGTATGATAGTTTTCCATCCTTTCACTTTGAGTCTGTGTTTATCTTGTTGAGTTAGGTGGGTTTTCTGTAGATAGCATATTGTTGGGTTGTTTTTTCTGATCCATCTTCCTAGTATGTGCCTTTTAATA
The DNA here is from genome assembly GCF_950295315.1 of Erinaceus europaeus. Taxonomy (NCBI): domain Eukaryota; kingdom Metazoa; phylum Chordata; class Mammalia; order Eulipotyphla; family Erinaceidae; genus Erinaceus; species Erinaceus europaeus. The sequence goes on along the minus strand of NC_080164.1, from coordinate 103,328,621 downwards.
GGTGAATTCAGTCTGTTGACATTTATTGAAATCAAAGAATGAAGATATTTTAACACCATTCTTGTATAGCTTTAGAGTGTTCTGATATAGGGCATATTTATGATGGTCTGAACTGTTTATAGGAAACCTTTCAGAACTTCTTTCAGGGAAGGCTTGGTGATAGTTGATTCTTTCAACTGTTGCTTGTCTGAGAAGGTTTTTATGCTTCCATCTATTCAGAATGACAGTCTAGCAGGATACAGTAGTCTTGGTTGAAAGCTATGCTCATTGAGCACTCTATAGATATCTTGCGTTTCTCTTCTGGCCTGTAGAGTTTGTGTGGGGAAGTCTGCTGCCAATCTTATGGGTTTTCCTTTGTAGGTGACTCTTTGTTTTTCTCCTGCAGCCTTCAGGATCCTTTCTTTATCCTTATTCCTTTCCATTCTATGTATGATGTGTCTTGGTGTCTTTAAGTCTGGGTTAATTCTGTTTGGGACCCTCTGGGCTTCTTGAACCTTTGTCTTTGATGTTGTCTAGACTAGAGAAGTTTTCTGCTATTATGTCCTGAAGAATGCTTTCTTCCTCTCCCTCTCTTTCTTCCTTTGGTAAACCAATAATGCGTATATTATTTCTTTTGAAGTCATCCCATATGTCTCTGCTGTTGTTTTCAGTATGTCTTAATCTCTTTTTGAGGTTTCTTACTTCTTTTTTAGTTGTCTCTAATTCGTCCTTGATCTTGCTAATTCTGTCTTCAGCCTCATTTATTCTATTCTCTCTCCCCTCTATTGTTTTTTTCTGGAGTTCATCTATTTTGTTACCCTGTTCTGATACTGTTTTACCTTGTTTAGCTAGTTATGTTCTTAGCTCAGGTTTTTCAGCTTTCAGCTGTCTAATAACCTTGAGATAATTAGTATTTTCTTCCAGGGTCTCATTTCTTGTTTCTGCATTTCTAATGACAATTCTTTCAAACTCTTTACTCACTCCTGTGATTATTTCCTTAACTAGTGTTTGGATGTTGACCTCATTGTTTTGTGCTTTAACCTTTGGGAGGCTTTTAACTGGACTCTTGTCCTGGTTCATTTCTCCAATATTTCTTCTTTTTGGTTTAACCATTTTATATAGTATGTTATGAGGTCCCTCTCTCAGTACTTTTCAAATTACTGATCACTCTTGCCTGGATTGACTTGTGTCTAAGGAAGGTAATTAAAGGGTTCACATTGTGGAAATTGATAGTTTTTAAAATATTATTTTAATCCGTCAGTTGGAGCTCAGTGGCTTAAAAGCCTCTTTTGTTCTTTTTCTTCCCTGTAGTATTTGGAAGCCTGAGGGCTTTTAAAGTATAAGTAGGTGGGAGTCAGGCTATAGCTTAGCCAGTTAAGTGCACATGGTACAAGAACCAGTGTAAGGATCCTGGTTCGATCTCCAGCTCCCCACCTGCAGGGTAATTGCTTTACAAGAGGTGAAGGAGGTCTGCAGGTTTCTCTGTTTCTCTCTCCCTCTCTGTATTTCTCTCCTTTCTCCATTTCTCTCTGTCCTATCCAACATCAACAACAACAATAGTAACTAGAACAGCAGTAAAAATAATGGCAACAAAAAGGAAATAAATAAATAAATAAACATTTACAAAAAGAAAGAATCAAAAAAACTGTAAGTATGCTTCTTAACTTAATCACTGAATCCTGACCAAAAGATAAAGCATGGTGGGCAGAGATAATCCAGTGGTTATGCAAAGAGACTCTCACAGCCCCACCACTAGGCCACCAAGGTATAGATCTTTTCCTGAGTTTCTGGTTAGATCTGTCCCCTGGTGTCAACACAGGGCCTCCCCACTGCTGTTCCAGGTTCAGAGGACAGCAGCAGTGGAGACTCACAGTTGCATTAGGTGAGTCTTAGGGGAGTCCTCTCCTCCCTTCAGCTGTCTTTTTGTTAGTGAAACACACTGGAGATGGTGTCTCAACTGGTAAACTGCTAGGCTGTTACCAGCCACTTAATCTCTCCCTAGGCACCTCGCTGTCCATGAACCACAGGTGTTTGCACTCATCGCTGATTTGGTGGGTTCCTGAAGTTGTTCTAGTCCTGTCTTGTTGTGGTCTCAGGTGTTCTCCTTTGGTATTCCTAGTTAACCTGGAAGAGGAGAGGAGAGGAGAGAGACATAGCTGCTGCTGCTCTTCACCTTGCCTCCAGAAGTGTCTGATCATCTAAGCTTTTTTCCATGTAAAAATAATTTATATTTTGGTTTGTTTATTTTCCTCCAGCATTATTGTTGGTGTTTGGTGCTTGCACTATGAATCCACTGCTCCTAGCAGCTTCTCCCCCCCCCCATATTATTGTACAGGACAGAGATAAACTGAGGGGGGAGGGATGCCTCGAGTGAAAGAGACAGAGAGACACCTGAAGACCTGCTTCACCACTTATGAAGCTTTCCTTCTGTAAGTGGGGATCAGGAGCTCAAACCAGGATCCTTGTGTGGGTCCTTGAACTTTGTAGTGTATACACTTAATTGGGTGTGCCACTCCTAGACCCCCTAAAATATTTCTTTTCCATGTGGTAATAAAACATAGATGAGAAGAACAGAGTGATAGGTTTTGTGCAGAAGTAGTAAAGTGGAAATTGTGATATTCTGTTGGTTCAGAAGATTTAATTATACCCTCTAGTGAGTCTGGTAGCTTCCTGCTTTACTAATTACTTACTTGTTTACCTTTAAAATTATGCATAAACCTTACTTTATATCTCTTATATGATATGAAATCTTTTATGTTCTTTCCAAATATTGTTTTTTCTTATTTCTGTGCAATTTACAATATTATAAAGGTAATTACTTCGTATCATAACATAATGTTTATGTTTTTCCATCACTAATTCACTGGCTTCATGAGGGATGGTCAATTTATTCTCCTAAAATGACCACCTTCATTCTCTGTCTGCATCCATATAGGTAATTGATGGCAACTTGAGTCATTGTGAATAATAATCATTTACCTTCTTTTTAAAAAAAATATTTATTTATTATTCCCTTTTGTTGCCCTTGTTGTCTTAGTGTTGTAGTTATGATTGATGTCATTGTTGTTGTATAGGACAGAGAGAAATGGAGAGAGGAGGGGAAGACAGAGAGGGGGAGAGAAAGATAGACACCTGCAGACCTGCTTCACTACTTGTGAAGCGACTCCCCTGCAGGTGGGGAGCCAGCGTCTCGAACCAGGATCCTTATGCTGGTCCTTGCACTTTGCACCACCTGTGCTTAACCCACTGCGCTACCGCCCAACTCCCAATCATTTACCTTCTAAAAATAAGTGATTTGGGTGAGCCAGGCTGTGGCATATCAGGTTATTCCTACTGTAACCAAGTACGAGGACCCAAGTTTGAGCCCCTGCTCCCCCCCTGCAGAAGGGATGCTTCACAGATATTGAAGCAGGTCTGTAGGCATCCATCTTTCTCTCTCTCTCTGTGTCCTACCTAATAAAATCTAGAAAGGAAAAGAAAGTGAGGCATTAGGAGTTCTGCAAAGGTTGTATTCTTAAAATTATATTTGGGAGCCTAAGTCAGCATTCCTTTCAAAAAATATATCTGCAGATCAAAGATGGAGTTCACTGGACAAGGATCATGCAGTACCATAGCCAGGCTTGAGTCCCAGCACCGTACATCAGTGCCATGGGACAGGGGGATTCTCTGGATCGTTGGTTCTTCTCCCTTGCTCTTTGAATGAACAGGCAACTCAGTTGCAGTAATGAGTTGCATGAATGAGGCATTATCTCTACAAAGAAATAAAAGGAATTCATCTTCTTACATGCTGCATTAATATTCTAGTTGTATTGTGATTGTTCATTGTATCATACAGCTATTTGTATGGGATTTTTAATGTTGAGCTTTTGAAAATATTTTATAGTAAGGATTCATATAGATTGGAAAAGATTTTTGCTATTATGTTTGTTTCAAACTCAGGAAAATAGTGATATGGGTGAGATATAGTTCAAAGTCAACTTATTACTGAAGGGGGATCTGATGTTTCGAGGTAATCAGTTCCATATCAGACATCATTAAAGAACACTGAATTATAATCAGTTTTATTGTTGACTTTTAGTGAGTGGTTTCTTTGCCAGATACCTAGTAGATCTTGCAATCAGTTGACATTGTTAGTGTCTTAGGGTGATACGCACTGCTTCTGACTGTTAAAGAAATTCTGCATCCCAAGCAGTAATCATGAAGAGAGATATTTGTTCTCCCTTCTTTTTGAATTAATGGAATCAGATTATATTGTTAAGTCTTTAGCATTGATGATGGGGTTGAACATAAATTCACTTAGACATGTTATGTCAGAGAAAAAACTTTTTTTTTTCCCTCCAGGGTTATTGCTGGCTCAGTACCTGCACCATGAATCCACTGCTCCTGGAGGCCATTTCCACCCCCTTTTTTGTTGCCCTTGTTGTTGTAGCCTCCTTGTGGCTATTATTATTACCATTGTTGATGTTGTTCGTTGTTGGATAGGATAGAGAGAAACGGAGAGAGGCGGGAAAGACAGAGAGGGGGAGAGAAAGATAGACACCTGCAGACCTGCCTCACCGCCTGTGAAGTGACTCTCCTGCAGGTGGGATGCCAGGGGCTCGAACTGGGATCCTTACACTGGTCCTTGCGTTTTGCATCACATGTGCTTAACCCACTGTGCCACCACCCGACCCCCGAGAAAAAACTTTTTATGGCCTTACGGTAGGCCCTGAAATAGTGATGCTTTTGATTATGTAATAAGTTCTCATTAAAAACTGGAACAGCAAAATAGAATACAACCACCACTAAAAAAATCTGATGTTTATCCACTAGCCAACGCCACACTGACTGCTGTTGTCATATTATCGAAGGACACTAATGAGACAGGGATACTTTAATATCACTTGTGCTTTGAATCACTATTTATTTATTTATTTTATTTGATAGGACATAAAAAGGGAAGAAGAGAAGGAGAGAGGGAGAAAGATACCTGCATCCCTATTTCACCACTTGTGAAGTTTTCCCCCTGCAGGTGGAGACTGGGGGTTTGAACTCAGGTCCTTGCACCTGCAGCATGTGAACTCAACCAGGTGCACCATCATCTGGCCCCTTCACATGTGCTTTTTTATGGTATTAGCGTTTAAAACATATTTTGTGGTCCCTGTAACTTTAGATACATATAGAACATATATGTATACATATATGTTTAGATACATTAGATACATATAGAACATTTAGAACAATGTCTAGGGAATTGTAAATTACTGGTGACACTGACTAATGTCCTTCTCTTACACATCCTGAGAATAATTTTGGAAATGTATTCCAAGCTTTATTACTATCATGCCTTATAAAGCATGATGCTTTAAGAATAAAAAACACCATTGCTTTCTGGTTAAATGACTTTCTTCACTTGTTAGCTAGGAAATTGAAAATTCAGTAGAGAAGGCCAGCTTGTCTTTAGCATGATAAGAGACACAAGTGATCAAACTAGTTATGCGGTCAGATGTCAAATCTTACATTCATTTTATTCATTTATTCAGTCATTCAATCACTTGACCACTCCCATTTCCAAGCTTTTTTTTTTTTTTCACCAGAGAACTGCTCAACTCTGGTTTATGGTGGTGTGGAGAATTAAACCTGGGACTTTGGAGCCTCAGGCTTGAGTCTCTTTGCATAAACATTATTCTATCTTCCCTACTCCCAAGAAAATATTTTTAATTAAAGTAGATACTAACAAGAAAATTGTGACTTATTTATCAGTACTCATCAGTGCTTTACAGTCAACTGGTAAGAAGCCTGCTATATAAGTGAAGTTAAATTCAAGTTTTAGGTCCTTCTGAGATAATTGTTTTGCTCTTTTCTGGAACCAGTTTTTATGTCCTAAGGAAAAAAAATTATGACTCAAAAAAGCAGCAGGAAGAAATGAACTGCCGACTGCTGTCCTCTTTCAGTGATGGTACTGATGACCATGTTAAGATCGTTAGAAATACATTAGAACATAAGACAGTTCTGATGGGATTTTTTTTTAAAGAATTAGAGGTATGAGATTTTCATTAAATTATGAGAATATTTAAACCAGCCATTCCAATCCTGCAAAACATGATTTGGTTGGAAGTGCTGAAAGACAGGCTAATTCACAATTTTTTTTCTTCTTTTCTTCCCCTCCGTAGTAATAGAGCTGAGCTTGAAATCAGGAAAGACAGCAAGGTGTTAAATCATCATTGTATCAAATTAGAAACGTGCAGAGTTTTCATAGAAGATGAAAATAGAAACTTGATGCTATGTGGAATTTGCATTGCAGTTATTCTAAATCACCTACATAGCTTGCTATGGCTCTTAGCAAGATAAGCTAGTTTATTCAGTAAAGACAGTGATAGCATCATGTCTCTGGAGTAGAAGGCCTGCTGATATCCATCATTACTGGTTTACAGCACTTGTCACTTCACTCAGTAAAACTTGATCAGAAACTTGGCCACTTGTGTGCATGTCAGATTAAATAAAGTTGTATCTCTGTAGCTCAGAACAGTGTTTATCTATGACCTTTCTAGACATATGCATTCTCATGTCTACTTCTGGATTCTGACAAGGAACTGTTATCAGATTGTTCTTTGATTTACACAAACCCTAAAAGCATATGTCAATTCTGCATCTGCATATACGTCTTAACATTTTCTTTTTTTAAGCTCTTGTTTTAATTTTTTATAATTAGCGTTATTTATTTACTGGATAGAGATAGAAAGAAATAGGGAAAATGGAAATAGAGAGGGAGACAAACAACTGCAGCCTTGCTTCACTGCTCTGGGAAGTAACTCTCTTTCTGCAGGTGGGGAGCAGGGGCTTGAACCTGGGTCCTTGAGCATGGTGACATATGTGCTGTACCAGATGTCCTACCACCCAGACCCTCTTGACATTTTTTATTACACTTTAAGAGCTACTTTTTTGTTCTTGATGCTTCTTTTGGAAGGCCTTTCCACCAAGTTCCTTTTTTATTTAAAACATTTGACTTTTCAAGCATGTATCTGTCTTGAACCTTATTCATGCAGGACTTTTTCCTGGCTATTTCTGGTAATAAAATCACCTCTACAAAGATGTTAGTTACCTGACTGACTCAGTGGGTTACTTCACTGAAATACCATAATTTTTGTTGCCAAATTAATTTGAATCTGCAGCTATTATAGCCCCTAGTAAGCAAAAGGTAATTGCTTGTGGAAATCTTCACAGCACATTAAAGAGAAAAATCAGTCTGGAAGGGAAATCTTATTATCTGTCAAATCCTCAGATCATCCATAAAATAATCCTTAATGAAATTCATGATTCAAATTCAAGTACATTTTTGGAACAGACCTATAAACTGTTTTGCAGGAATCTAGCAGCAGAACACTTCTTTAGGGGGGCCAGGCTTGCTCTCCTGTCTATCTGCTACTATTGATGCTACTTTTTTTTTAAAAAGTTTTTAAAAAAAATTTATTTATTTATTCCCTTTTGTTGCCCTTGTTGCTTTACTGTTGTAATTATTATTTGTTGTCTGTCTTCGTTGTTGGATAGGACAGAGAGAAATGGAGAGAGGAGGGAAAGACAGAGAGGAGGAGAGAAAGATAGACTTTTAGTGGCAACATTGTTCAACTGAACTGGTTTCTGCTTTCCCTTTCCATTATCAGGCAAGGTATAAAGTCAGCGGAAAACAGCAACTCTTCAGTTCTAGATTTAGAGGCACTGCCAAGAAATCTGTTTGCAGACTCATGTTGTATCAGACTCACCACTGTCTAAGAGCTCCTCCAGTTTCTGTTTGTGAACCGTGACCTCCATGGGAGCTTTTGAGAATTTATACTATAGAAACTATTTTGGGAATGCTGAGCAAATGTCCATTCTGATTGTTAATTCTTTGGAGTACATTTTCCTATTGTTTTATGTATTTACTTGTTAATGTATGAATGATTTTTTTTTTTTTTAAAGCCACCATTTCTGGCATTCTAACAGAGTACAAACACTGTTGTTTCTTTTCAATCACTTTAGGTGGAGGAAGCACTAGAAGCTGTCAAAAACGCTACCAATGAGCAAGATCTTGCAAATCGCTTTAAAGAATTTGGAAAAGAGATGGTGAAGCTAAACTATGTAGCAGCAAGAAGACAACAGGTAGGGAAGGCTTTAAAAAACACAAGGGAGAAACGACTAAGTTTAAGTAAATTGGTAACTTTGTGGGGCTGATCAAAGGATCCCTTCCATCTGTGGGCTATCAAATATCCTCAGAATCTCTGAAGCCAAAGGCTATTTCCTCTTGGGGCTGGTTTTAATACCACTGAAGGCTCAGCCCTGCTTAAAACAGGGCACACATAACCCTGTCCCACTGATATCAGTCACTGCCTGCATATTTGTCCATCGTTCCCAAATCAAATAAAAATTGCAAACTGTGGTATCAATATTCAGTAAATAAAATTATAACATCCTGTATCTGGAATAAAAGGCTTGCAGCTATCCTTCTCCTGCTCCTTCCGTTTTTAAAAACATTTTTTTTTTCCTCTAGGGTTATTGCTGGCTCAGTGCCTGCACCATGAATCCACTGCTCCTGGAGGCAATTTTTCCCCCTTTTGTTGTCCTTGTTGTAGCCTCGTTGTGGTTATTATTATTGCCATTGTTGACGTTGTTCGCTGTTGGATAGGACAGAGAAAAATGGAGAGAGGAGGGGAAGACAGAGAGGGGGAGAGAAAGATAGACACCTGCAGACCTGCTTCACCACCTGTGAAGCGACTCCCCTGCAGGTGGGGAGCCGGGGTTCGAACCGGGATCCTCACGTCGGTCCTTGCGCTTTGCATCACATGCGCTTAACCCACTGCACCACTGCCCGACCCCCTTAAAAACATTTTTTATCATCTTTATCTATTGGATAAAGACAGCCAGAAATTGAGAGGGATACAGGATATAGAAGGGGAGACAGAGAGAAACCTGTAGCCCTGTTTCACCACTTGCAAAGCTTTTACCTTGCATGTGGTGACCAGGGGACTTAAACCAGGGTCATTGTGCACTGTAATGTGAGTGCTCAACCAGGTGAACCACCACCAGTTTCCCCTCTCCTGATCCCTCTCCAGGATTTAACTGCACTTCATTTTCTAGCCCTTTGGATATATCCCTGTACAACATATGGAGTGTGACTATGAAGAGAGTGGTAGCAAATATAGAGTTGTATAGGAAGGGTAGAGGAGAGATGTGAGGGAGAACACAGGTATTAATCACTTTAGTGAAAGTAGCTGATCTGAGATTTCTCTCTTTGTTTAGAGACAACCTACCTCATGGTAGGCAACTCTCTATGTTCAATAGGAACCATTGGAATTGTATTTCTATGGGGCTAGTCAGTAGTGTGTCTACAGTAGTGCACACACATTACAGTGTGCAAGGACCTGGGATTCAAGCCCCTGGTCCACCTGCAGGGGAAACTTCAGGTATGGTGAGGTAGGGCTTCGGGTGTTGGTGTCTCTCAGTCTCTCTCTCTCTCTCTTAAAACTGTTTTCTATTTATTTATTTGGATAGAGACTAGAGAAATTTAGAAGAAAGGGAAAGATAGCAAGGAAGAGAGACAGAGATAAACCTGCAGACCTGCTTCACCACTCATGAAGTTTTTCCTTCTGTAGCTAGGGACTGGGGGCTTGAACTGGGCCCTTGCACATTGTAATATGTGCGTTCAACCAAGCACATCATCACCTGTCCCCCTCTCTCCCTGTCTCTGCCTCCTCTCTCAATTTCTCTCTGTCTATATCCAATAATAAATAAAATATATATATTTTAAAATAAACAAACAGGGGCCGGGTGGTGGCACACCTGATTGAGCGCATGTGTTACAGTGCAGAAGGACCCAGGTTCGAGACCCCAGTCCCCACCTGCAGGGGGAATGCTTTGCAGGTGGTGAAGCAATGTTGCAGGTGTTTCTCTGTCTCTCCTTCTCTATCACCCCATTACCTCTCGATTTGTGGCTGTCTCTATCCAGTAAATAAAGATAATAAAGTAAATAAATAAATAAACAAACCTGTTTCTAAAAACCTGTGTTTGTTTATTCTTCCACTCCTAAAAGTCTGTTTCCAAATATAGAGAAGTCAGTCAAGACCCCTTTCCTGCCATCTTTTTGAGTGTTCTCTGAATTCCTTAACATTTAGGACAATTTATCTTACAAATATTATACAAGTTAGATGCCAGGTGGTGGCACACCTGGTTAAGTACACACATTACAGTGTACAAGGGCCCAAGTTCAAGTCCCTGGTCCCCACCTGCAGGGGGGAAGCTTCACGAGTGGTGAAGCAGGGCTGCAGGTGTCTCTCTGTCTCTCTCCCTCAATGTCTCCCCCTCTGTTCTTATTTTCTGTCTGTCTCTATCCAATAACAAATAAATAAAAAGACTATAAAGGTTATTATTTGTTTTGGAAGTTGTTTTTAATATCCTCATAATTAGCCTTCTTTAAAAAAAAATAGAGTACCACTCTGACTTAGGGTGCAACCAAGAATTTAACCTGGGGCATCTGGTGTCTCAGGCATGAAAATCTGTTTCATAAGCTGCTGCTCTACCTCCATGGTTCTCTACCATCTGTTATTCAACATTGAGATTGTTTGCAGTTTTATTTGTGGTTAAAGAATATCTTCTCCAACCAGGTAGTAGCATAACTGAGTGCATATGATTCCCTTCACAAAGACATGAGTTCAAGTACCCAGTCCCCACCTGGGGACCTGGGGGGAGGGGGGATGGCTTCATGAGCAGTAAAGCAGGGCTGCAGATGTGTCTCTTTTTCTCTCCCTCTCCATCCCTCCTTCCATCTCTATCTCTTATCTAATAAATAGATACTTTTTTAAAAATTTTATTTATTTTCCCTTTTGTTGCCCTTGCTGTCTTTTTTTTATTGTTGTTGTAGTTATTATTGTTGTTATTGATGTTGTCATTGTTAGATAGGACAGAGAGAAATGGAGAGAGGAGGGGAAGACAGAGAGGGGGAGAGAAATATAGACCCCTGCAGACCTGCTTCACCACCTGTGAAGCGACACCCCTGCAGGTGGGGAGCCGGGGGCTCGAACTGGGATCCTTTGCGCCATGTGTGTTTAACCTGCTGCGCTAGCGCCTGACTCCCTAGATAAAAGTTTTAAAAATGTTTCTCAAACATCTTTTTTTTCAGTTTTGTTTGCTTTTTGTTTGTTTGTTTAAATTTTTATTTATAAAAATGAAACATTGACAAAAACCATAGGCTAAAAGGGGTACAACTCCATACAATTCTCACCACCAGAACTCTGTATCCCATCCCCTCCCCTAATAGCTTTCCTATTCTTCTCAACCATCTTTATGGATATATTTTTCACCACAGCAAGGACAAGGGTTTGAGCCCACAGGTCCCACCTGCAGGGAGAAAGTTTTGTGATTTGTGAAGCAGATCTCTCTCCCTCTCTTTCTTTACTAATATCTTTTTTTTTAAATGCATTTATTTGATAGAGACAGAAAGAAATTGAGAGGGAAGGTTGAGATAGAGACAGACACCTACAGCTCTGCTTCACCACTTGTGAAGATTTCCCCTTGCAGATGGGGGCTGGGGGAATGAACCTAGGTCCTTGTACAGCCAGGTGCACAACCTCTCTTTGTCTCCCGGCCTTTTGATTACTGGTTGTCTCCATCCAAAAAATGAATATAATAAAAAAATTAAAAAGTAATATTTTCACTAGAATCCCTCAATTTCATATTAAAATTTTTAAATACACAACAAAGACTAAGATATGGAATGTTCTTTAGCTTAATAAGACTCTTTGAAGTGGGAAGCAACTTTCTATAACCATTATTTAGTTTGTTGGCTAACATAGATACCACATTTAGATGTTAGTTACCTATTGTGCCTATACTTAAGGCTAAAAATAAATAATCCCAATTTAAAAACTGTGCTGACTGGATAAATCTGTTAGAATTTAAGCAAAGAGGATGGATGATTCCACTATGACTTATTGCCACTTTGTCTTAATCAGCCTACATAACTTGGCTGTGTAAGAATTATCATGACCAGAAAAAGCCAAAACGCTTTTACCAGCAGGTCATCCATCTGCCTTGGTTCAAATGCCCTTTAATAATGCTTAGAAACTGGGCGACCTGCTCCCTGAAACATTCAGCTGGCAGTCCTCATGGCTCCCGGGACTGCCATTGATATTTCCAGAGCTGAATGAAGGTTTCCTTCACAGTAACTGTTAAAGTTGGAAGGAAATCCATTTACCAGCAGTATCATTTCACATACAAAACTAGGAAAGAAGGTCGTATTGAATCTCTTATTTTTTTACTCCTTAAACTCAGTGATAGAGCTGCCATTAAAGATCATCATTTCAAGACTAAACTCTCTTCTGAACATGATAATGAAGTGACTCTGATACAGAAATTTTATTTCTCCAGTTTATAACAGCAGTTGACAGGAGAGACAAGAAGAGTGTCAGGGGCCTAAAGACTGTGTTGTCCATATGTGATACCTAACTGTCATCCCTACCAGTCACTGAATTATTGATGGCTCATTTTCTGTATTATCTGTGTAATATTGTTAAATCCTTTCTCTGGGCCAGACATTGTACTAATGAGAAAAAAAAAGTCACTAAACAAGATAAATAACTCCTTGCTTTTATTGGACATAGAGTGAAGGAAAAAAAAACTGCTTAAATAATAAGGAAATACTATAAGATGCTCTTTAAATGATAAAATAAGTAAATGTAATAAAGTGGTGAGTGTTAATGATAGAAGGAAATAGGATCTCGTGGGCAGATCTAAGAGGTTTCAGGTTAGAGAATTAGAATCAGAGTGAGACCTATAAGAAGGGTATCTATTGCAAGGGTCAAGAAGGGAAGGACAGGGGCCAGGTAGTGGTACATCTGGTTAAGTGCTCATATTACAGTGCTCAAGGATCTGAGTTCAACCCCCTTGTCCCCACCTTCAGGAAGAAAGCTTCACAAGTGGTGAAGAAGGGTGCAGGTATCTATCTCTCTCCCTCTCTATCTTTTTACCCCGTCTCAATTTCTTTTTTATTTATTTATTTATTTATTTATTCACTTATTTATTTATTTATTTTTCCTCCTCCAGGGTTATTGCTGGGCTCAGTGCCTGCACCATGAATCCACCGCTCCTGGAGGCCATTTTTCCCCCCTTTTGTTACCCTTGTTGTAGCTTCGTTGTGGTTATTATTATTGCCCTTGTTGACACAATTCGTTGTTGGATAGGACAGAGAGAAATGGAGAGAGGAGGGGAAGACAGAGAAGGGGAGAGAAAGATAGACACCTGCAGACCTGCTTCACAGCCTGTGAAGCGACTCCCCTGCAGGTGGGGAGCCGGGGGCTCGAACCGGGATCCTTATGCCGATCCCTGCGCCACATGCGCTTAACCCACTGCGCCACCGCCCGACCCCCCCGTCTCAATTTCTGTCTCTATCCAATAATAGATAAAATTGGAGACAGAGAGAGAGAGAGAGAGAGAGAGAGAGAGAGAGAGATTGAGTTGTTCAGATATTCCCATGGGAAGATTGTGTGTGTGACCTTCTGGGAGTCAGAGAGATGGAGAGAGAGTAGGTGCATTCTAAATGTAACATGGTTCTAAGAGTCCAAACTCTAAGCCCTTTTACTGGTGCCTTCATCTCAGGCTTCATAGATATGTGACATGTTTTATGCTCTGCACACAGGAACTTAAGGACCCTCACTGTCGGGATGAAATGGCAGCTGCCCGAGGGGCTTTGAAGAAGAATGCCACCATGCTCTACACAGCCTCACAAGCCTTCCTCCGCCACCCAGATGTGGCTGCCACCAGAGCCAACCGAGATTATGTGTTCAAGCAAGTCCAGGAAGCCATAGCGGGCATCTCCAATGCAGCTCAAGCTACCTCGCCCACTGATGAAGCCAAGGGCCACACAGGCATTGGAGAGCTAGCTGCAGCACTCAACGAGTTTGATGTAAGTATTTGGATGGGATACACAGTAGGGTGTACCCTTTCACTGAGAATAGTGCAGGGGATCTAGCACACTTGCATTGAGAAAAATGCAGGGGATCCAGTCCTACAACAGAACAGACATGTGCATTGATTTACCCATGTTAAAGAATATTGAAAGCAAGATAAACTACACACTGTGTCTATTATTACAGATCCAACATACTGGAAGGATCTGGTGCTCTTGTATTTAAAGAACTAAGTTGGTGTTGGTTGCTGTACAAAGAACCAAGTTCAAGCCTCCATCTCTACTTATTAGCGGGGAGGGGCTTCATAAGAGGGAAGCGGTGCTACAGGTGTCTCTCCCTGTCTACTCTTTCCTTCTCAATTCTTCTCTGACTCCATCCAAAGTAATAAAATAGATGTATAAAAAGAGAGAAGTAGAGATTTATAAATAACTGCTTTCAGGAAGTAAATTTTCATGGAGGAAGATAGGATAGTCAAATGTATTTAATATTTTAAAGTGAAAAAACACAATGTTATAGGAAATCACAAGAGAAAAAATACATCACTTAATAGCTGTGGAGAAAGGATGAAGATGCTCTTAGGAATGTGGACATGAGTTTTTGACGGGAGGTTACTGACAGCTGGAACAGAGAATCAGCAGCAAAGTAGAGATTGCAAAAGGTATAAAAGCATGAACTAGGATGGAGGAAGACTTTATATCCATGCTATTCCTTTTCCAGATAGAGACAGAGAAAGCTAAGTGGCAGAGAGAGAGAGAGAAGAAAGGAGAGAGAAAAGGAGAGAGAAATACAGATAGATGATAGAGCATAGCACCAAAGCTTCTTTCAGTGCTACTCAACCCCTCTTTCCAGTTTGTTTTTTTTTTTACTCTTTTAGTGAAAAATAAATTTATTGAAATGAAAATAAATTTTTACTGTGAGGCAAACTCACAGTATGTGTTGTTAAATGATATCAAGATTCCAGACAGGAAAACTGTCAACTATTAACACTGTCAATGTTTGCAGTGCTTAGACAATCTCAGTAAAACTTCTATAGAGTTCTTTTTTCAACTAGACAGAGTGATAGTAAGTTACATTTCCAAATTACATCCAAGATTAGTGAAGCCACCATGAGCATGTCATGTACTTAGATATTCCAGGATTATAATGGTACATTAATTTTAAAGGTGTGCATTATACAGATAAATGCCAGATACATTTAGCAGAATAGACTATTATAAACAAGCTGTTTTCCGAAATGCTGCTTTTAAAATTAGAGAAGAATAGCTGAATTTGCTTGTCACATTTATACATAATGGTATTTTTATAATCATGGTTTCTTTGGTAAATTAGAAGCAACAATGAGCCCCAAAATGAGGAAATGGTAATAAGGGATCACTGGGGCCCTCACTCAAGGGGAGTCTAGACTCCTCAACTGCTGCTACCTTCTGTTCATGAATATTCTTGTATTCAGATCATTATCAGTGAAGAAAGGCTGACTTTCAGTGATTTAGCAATTGAAGCCTCAGTGTAGTAGGACCAGAGCAGACAATCTGAGCCCTACTACCACATTAGGAAAGATCAAGTGCTGTATTGTCTCTCTTGTCTTGTGTCTCTGTATCTGAACGAAAAAACATCCTAGGGCCATGAGCTGGGGCATGTGTGAAGGCTCTTCATCATGAGGATGATGAGGATGAGGATGAGGATGAAACTTAGTTTAATGTCTTGCTATTCTAGTGGACTTTAGTTTCCACAGGGAACATAATTATATAAATGAAAATGCATTTTATTTATTTATTTATTTATTTATTTATTTTTTCCCTCCAGGGTTACTGCTGGGCTCAGTGCCTGCACCATGAATCCACCGCTCCTGGAGGCCATTTTTCCCCCTTTTTGTTGCCCTTGTTGTTGTAGCCTCGTTGTGGTTATTATTATTGCCATTGTTGATGTTGTTCATTGTTGGATAGGACAGAGAGAAATGGAGAGAGGAGGAGAAGACAGAGAGGGGGAGAGAAAGATAGACACCTGCAGACCTGCTTCACCGCCTGTGAAGTGACTCCCCTGCAGGTGGGGAGCCAGGGGCTCCAACCGGGATCCTTAGGCCGGTCCCTGCTCTTTGCGCCATATGCGCTTAACCCACTGAGCCACCGCCCGACCCCCCGAAAATACATTTTATAATCAGCATTACTTGCACAGGTTATACTAGCAACCAGGAGTATGTCAAATTCACTTCCATGGAGATAGAATCAGAAGTAACTTAGTTGATTAGGAACAAGTAAAAATATGTTTTTTTTATGTGCATTTATCTGTATAATTGGGTTTATTTATGTCTAACTAGTTATCATGTCTCAATGTTGGACATTTTTTAAAAAACACTTTTTATTCTGACTGCATGAATAGTTGATATCATAATTCATGAAGCAAAAGAATGTGGAAAAACACAGTATTTTAACACTTGAAACTTTCAAGAGAGTCTCTAATGATACAGCGGCAAGAAGTAAAATGACTGCTAATAAATGGAAAAATAACCATGTGAAATGTGAGAGCTTTAGCTAGTTAATTTTATCTAATGAAATATCAACAGGGAATACTGAAAATGCTTTTTTAAAATGTAATGATTGCTCAGAAGAAAAGTATATTATAACATCAATTTTAACTGCCAGAGAGCTTTTAAAAGGGAGAGAAAATAGAAGAGTTATGTCTACAAAATTTCTTTATTAGAAAGAATATAATATGCTATATCAAAGTTTGAGGTTTCCTCTATAGAAGATACTTTAGAAAAGTTTAAAATGAAACTATTTGTGACCCTTTCTTTATAGTCTATGCCAATATGCTTTTTGAATTTTCTTTTTTTATATTTATTTTATTTATTTATTCCCTTTTATTGCCCTTGTTTTTTTTATTGTTGTAGTTATTATTGTTGTTGTCGTTTTTGGATAGGACAGAGAGAAATGGAGAGAGAAGGGGAAGACAGAGAGGAGGAGAGAAAGATAGACACCTGCAGACCTGCTTCACCACCTGTGAAGCGACTCCCCTGCAGGTGAGGAGCCGGGGTTCGAACCGGGATCCTTATGCCGGTCCTTGTGCTTTGCGCCACCTGCGCTTAACCCGCTGCACTACAGCCCGACTCCCATTTTTGAATTTTCTTATTTTTTAAATATACATTAAAACTTCTTCTAAATTTCTCTAATGTAGTTTTCCCCTTTGTTAACAATTATCATTGAGACGGAGAAAGAGGGCAAAGGAGATACCTAGAGCCTGCTCCACTGTTCGTGAAGCTTGCCCTCTTTAGGCAGGAACTGGGGGGGGGCTCAAACCCAGGACCTTGTACACAGTAACTTATGCATTTGACATGTTATGCCAACACCCAACCCCCACAACTGAAGTTTTCTTTTACCATTTTTATTTTAAATATATTTATTATTATTGAATAGAGACAGAGATTGAGAGAAAGGAGGCAATAGAGAGGGAGAGAGACAGAGAAACACCTGAACACCACCTGAGTGGTTGCCCTTCTCCACCACTCATGAAGCTTTTCCCCAGCAGGTGGGAACTGGGGACCTCTATCCTGAGTCCTTGTGTGCTGAGGCAGGTGTGCCACCACCTGCACCCCCAACTTAAGTTTTTTACTTGTAAATGTGCCTTCAATGTATACCACTTGCCCTTGGAATTGACTTGATCAGTCATTTCCTTTTTCTTTTTATATTTATTTTCTTCTCAACTTTTTTACCACCTTAGCCTAAAGGGGATTTTTTAACAATAAGATTGTATTTCCTATACCTATATGTGCTTGTCCTTACAAGGTTCATTAAGGTCTTAGCCCTCACTTCCATTTCCTGACCCCCAATTTACCATCTAATCTTGACTTTCCTTCTGTGATACTGTATGTCTGAAGCTCTCTAGGGATCCTTCACTTTAAATATCTATGTTCTTATATTTTCTTTTGAAAATAAACTATTTGTTTACTTACTTACATCATATATGCTTCAGAGGGAGAGAGACTGAGTTCAGAGCACAGCAGGACATAGGCAGTGCTGGGTACCATACATGCAGGTCATGGGTTCTCTCCACCAAGACACCCTGTCAGTCTCAGTCACTTTGCCTAGTTCTTAACTGTTTCAATTCTGGGCACATGAATGCTAGTAGTTTGAAACATGTTTTTGTATCTGCTTGCCTTTCATGCTTGTAAGATTTAAGAGTAGCAAACTAACTGACTTGGGCAGTGTACTGCTTTGCTACATTCACACTTTAAGCTTGATGCCCATTTCATATGGTCTCTTTTACTTTTGCTCTTTGCTTCTCTGTTTCTATAAAAGTGAAAAAAAAAAAAATCTAAATGTGTTTGAGAAGTAGGACCAGATGATTTTTACCATACTGAGCTAACATGTCACCATGACAGGCCAGCTCTACATATATCACCTTTTCTATTTCTTTGTGATTGCCCATACCTCTCCTCTACCCTTTTAGGCTTTTATTCTTGGGGGAGATAGAGAGGGAGAGAGACAGAGAGACACTTGCAGCCCTGCTTCACCATGTGTGAAGCTTTCCCCCCACAGGTGGGAACCAGGGGTTTGAACCTGGATCCTTGTGCATGGTAATAGAGTGCTTAACCAGGTGCCCCACTGCCTGGCCCTTCCTCTTTTTCTTTTTATTATTATCATTATTTTTTAATTTTGGTCATCTCTGACATCACCACTCCAGGCTCATTTTTTCAGACAGACAGAGACAAGGAGGCAGAGAGAGGGCAAGACATGGAAGCTCTAAAGCTTCCTTCTTTGTGATGGGGCTGGATGGGAACCAGAGCTTCTCACTGACAAAGCAGAACACTAGCTAAGTGAGCTACTTTGCTGAGCCTCCTCTTTAAGTATGTATGTTTAAATAATCACTAATTTGTTTATTTTTCTTTTTCCTTAAAATATATTTTATTTACTTAATTATTTTTAATTTCTTTCTTTTTATTTTTAAACATTTTAAAATATTTATTTATTTATTCCCTTTTGTTCCCCTTTTTTTATTGTTGTAGTTATTATTGATGTTGTTGTTGTTGGATAGGACAGAGAGAAATGGAGAGAGAAGGGGAAGACAGAGAGGGGGAGAGAAAGATAGACACCTGCAGACCTACTTCACCACCTGTGAAGCGACTCCCCTGCAGGTGGGGAGCCGGGGGCTCGAACTGGGATCCTTAGGCCGGTCCTTGCACTTTGCGCCACCTGCGCTTAACCTGCTGTGCTACCGCCTGACTCTCTATTTTTAATTTCTTTTTTTTTTCTTCAGAGAGATGAGCATTTATTGAAAGAAAGAGAGAAGGAGAGGAAAATAGAAGCATGTAGAAGTGTGTAGGCCAGAGAGAGAGAGAGAGAGAGAGAGAGAGAGGGAGAGAGAAGTCTTTTAATTTCTTAAATTATCTTCATTGGATAGAGACAGCCAGAAATTGAGAGGATAGGGGAAGATGTAGAGGGAGAGAGACAGAGAGACCTGCAGCACTGCTGCACCACTCATAAAGTTTTCTCCCTGCAGGTGGGGACTTGAACTCCAGTTCTTTCACATTTTAATGTCTGCTCAACCAGGTTCATGTCCACCTACCTCAATATTTTTATTTATTTGTTATTGGATAGATATGGAGAGTAATTCAGAGTGAAGGACAGAGAGGGAGAGAGACAGAAAGATTCCTGTAGCCCTGTTTCACCACTCGTGAAGCATTCCCCTGCAGATGGGGACAGGGGACTTGAACCTTGGTCCTTCCACACTGTAATATGAGCACTTAATCAGGTGCACCACTGCTGACTCCTTAAATATGTTTTCTTTCTCTATTTTAATTGTGATTCTCATACTGCTCAGACATTCAGTGGATAGAAGGAGTGTTGGGATGTGAGCATAGTGAACGATAAGGTAGGAGCAGCAGAAATCTCTCTGAAATATGGGGACTGAAGCTGAGAGTATTACAGCCAGTAATGATGGAGACCAAGATAGGAAGAAAGAGGAGAAGTTTATTACACCCATGGGCCAGAGCCTGGAATACTCCAGAGAAAGTGCTTGGCCCCCAAGCTTGGTAATTACACTACTTTCCATAGTCTATTCCAAGTCTATAAGCACAAGCAAGTAAGCCAGGAAGTACAGAAGCAAAATTCAAAGCAGTAAGATTTTCAGTTACAACTACAGGGGATTTTGCAACCCATCACCATAAATGAAAATTACATTTTCAATGAGCAGATACATTGTTTAGACTACTCTACATATGACAGAGTAGTCTTACCTAGTGCTGACCTAACTTGTTTTATACATTCCAAATTCTCTTTGTTTCTACTTCTTATCTACTTATAATCTGCTTTCTTATCTGTTTTTGGTTACACTTCTACTAAAAGAGCAAAGGAGGGAATTGCCCTGGGAACAACTCCATGCTCCTTTTGTCACTGCCCTCAGCTCACTTAAACTCTGAGCTTCTCTTGGTCGTGCACAGGCATATTAGAAGGCATTGTCCAAAGAGAACCTAAGCAGTAAAAGTTTGGGCAATACCAGTGTTGTGGGTTCAAGTGATAGAGCCAGCTGATAGAGTCACAATGGAAGAACTTTATTAAAGTGAAAGGGCCACAGAAGGAACTCATCCTCTTAAAGAATTCTGGGCCCTGAACAAAGGGATTGTCCAGCTTCTATGGACCTACAGCTGAGAGAGCTTCATCTCCTCCTCTGAAATTCCATCAGAGGATTCTGTCTGCTGACACCTGTGAACCCTTATCAGGTTATGTCTGTTACCTTCCTATGTATTATATTGTTAGGGAAATCTGCTGGAAATCAAGAAAGACTTTGCCAAAATGGGTTAAGGAGTAAGGAGGCTTTACTCATGCGTGGATCAAGAGCCTGTGGACTCTGGCCTGGAATGGATGTTGTAACATCATTGTATATGATGGACAAGCAAGCTAAGTTAGCCTCAGGATACAGATTTATCTGGGGTCAGGGTACTGGGAATCTTGTCTTTCAGGACCAGGAATGAGGGAGTGGGAGAATCTTGTCTTTCAGGACCAGGGATTAGGAAGTGGATAGGTTTACTGGAATTCCCCTCAGCTAAATATTTCTGAATTATTTCAGAGTTCCTTCACAGTATTACATTGGGTTGAAATCTCAGAAGAGTGAGGAGATTACCTGCCACAGTATCCTTAGTACAGAGGTGAGGAAATACACAATGTACTTAGTTTTCTGAGCTCCAGGCATGAGAGTCTTTTTGCATAACCATTATGCTATCTACCCTGTTCTATATTTTCATTATTTATTTTAAAAGTTAGAGAGAAGGGGGTCGGGTGGTGGCGCAGTGGGTTAAGCGCATGTGGCGCAAAGCGCAGGGACTGGCATAAGGATCCCGGTTCGAGCCCCCGGCTCCCCACCTGCAGGGGAGTCGCTTCACAGGTGGTGAAGCAGGTCTGCAGGTGTCTATCTTTCTCTCCCCTTCTCTGTCTTCCCCTCCTCTCTCCATTTCTCTCTGTCCTATCCAACAACAAATTGCGTCAACAAGGGCAATAATAATAGCCACAACGAAGCTACAACAAGGGCAACAAAAGGGGGGAAAAATGGCCTCCAGGAGCGGTGGATTCATGGTACAGGCACTGAGCCCAGCAATAACCCTGGAGGAGGAAAAAAAAAAAGTTAGAGAGAAGAGGGCCAAGCAGTGGTGCACATGGCTAAGTGCACACAATGCAGTGTACAAGATCTTAGGTTCAAGCCCCTGGTTCCCATCTGCCTGGGTAAAGCTTCACAAGTGGTGAAGCAGGGCTGCATGTGTCTCTCTGTCTCCCTCCTTATCTCCCACCCCTTTCCTTTTTAAAAAAATTTTTATTTATCAAATGGAAATATTGACAAGACCATAGGATAATGGGGGTAAATTTCTACAAAATGCCCACCCCCAGAACTCCATATAGAATCTCCTCTCTTGATAGCTTCCCTATTCTTTACCCCTCTAGGAGTATGGGCCCAGGATCATTGTGGGGTGCAGAAAGAAGGTGGAAGGTCAGGCTTCTGTAACTGCTTCTCCACTGAACATGGGCGTTGACAGGTCGATCCATACTCCCAACCAGTCTGTCTCCCGAGTGGGGTGGGGGTCTGTGAGGTCGGGTTCCAAAATACATTGGTGGGGTCATCTGCTCAGGGAAGTCAGGTTGGCATCATGGTATCACCTGGAACCTGGTGGCTGAGAAAGAGTTAAGATATAAAGCCAAACAAATTTTTGTCTAATCATGAACCTAAAGGCAAGAATATTTCAGATGATGTGGGGTCTTCATTTTGGAAAAATCTAGCAGTCTATTTTAGGTACATTAGAAGGGGTTCATGACTTTACTAGTTTTTTCCTGAGCCTGACATCTAATATGCAGGTGGACCCAGGTTATTGTCTGGGGAGATGGTGGGTGTCATAGTTGGAAAAGGACTAAAAGGCTGCCTCAGGGAAGATAGTAGCTCCCAAATACGGGGAAATATATAAATATTGTTAACTGCAAACCCATCAATTTGATCTGGGGCCCATAGTTAGCACAGAAAGCTCTACATGTAACCTCTGCATCCCTGTAGGTCTGAGTTCACATTCTGTGGTCACAGCTAGGAACATACCAAGCTGCACTTATTTCAAAACCATCTTCCTTGGGTAGTAGATAGAGTATGTTGTCCAACCTCCCTTCAAAGAATGGAGGAGTCCCTAGCACTGTTGATCCACATTGAGGGCAAGGTCCTGTAGGGGCCCACAGAGGGGTCCATTATGTTGTTCCTGATGGAGATAACCAGTGACAATGGAGAGAGGGACTCCCTGACCAGGGCCCCAGGTGATGAGGTGACTTGGTAGTGACTAAAGAGTCATCATTAGAGTATGCCAGTCCCTTGCCCTTATTCAGCTTTTGTTGTCCTTACTTTGTCTGACAAGGTTAGCTTAGGAGTGATTGAGGGATGTGTAGTAGGAGGTAGGTGAGGAACGTATCTAGGTCAATGTAGAAACTGTTTCATTAGGTACTTTATAGTGTCTTTTTAGGTCTTTTTACTTGATTTCTGCATTCATTGATTCACTGAAAACTTCTGTGCCCTTTTGCTTTAAGGTATATGTTTTTCCCCAACTTATGGATACATGTACATATGCCTTATCTCATGTACCCTGGTCTATATCTAGATTTTGAGGTTTTGTTAAGAAGTGTACCACTGGGAGTCCAGCGGTAGCACAGTGAGTTAAGCGCATATGGCACAAAGCACAAGGACCAGTGTAAGGATCCCAGTTGGAGCTCCTGGATCCCCACCTGCAGGGGAGTCACACTTCATAGGCAGTGAAGCAGGTCTGCAGGTGTTTATCTTTTTCTCCTCCTCTCTGTCTTCTCCTCTCTCCATTTCTCTCTGTCCTAACAACAATGACATCAACAACAACAATAATAACTACAACAATGAAAAACAAGGGCAACAAAAGGGATATATATATAAAGAAGTACACCACTAGAAATGGAATTAAGGAGTCCTGAGAGCTAGGAAAGATCTCACCAAGTAATGAAGCTGAAGGATTGACATTCTATGCCTGGCGTCTCTGGACACAGTCCAAAGTGAAGCATGCCAAGGTGGTATTGGTTGCATTGATTAGGTTGGGATCAGCAGATGCAATATCAGTTGGTATGAATTGAGAGAATCATGCAGGAAAGTGAGCCCCAACCAAGAGGTTTCAGGACTGGGAGAAATATGGGCTTTATAGAGAAAGGGGAAGCCTCCTACTGTCTTAAGGTTTAAGAAGGCAATAGATTGTAACCAAATTATCTGGCAATTGGGTTAACTTTGAAGTTTCCATTGTGGGGATCAGGCTCAGAGGGTTAAAGGAACATGGTGCAAAAAGCAAGAACTGGCATAAAGATCCCTGTTTGAGCCCCTGGCTCTCCATTTGTCGGGGGGGGGGGCACTTCACAGGCAGTTAAGCAGGTCAGCAGATAATCTGTCTTTCTCCCTCACTGTCTCCCTTCCTCTCTCCATTTCTCTGTCCTATCCAATAACAACAATAAGGGCAACAATAAGGGGGGATAATAGCCTTCAGGAGCAGTGGATTCATAGTACAGGTACAGAGTCCCAGCAATAACCCTGGAGGCAAAGGAAGAAAAATCTCGGCAGGTGTAGATAGCATAATGGTTATGCAAATAGACACTTGTGCCTGAGGCTTCAAAGATTCGATCCCCTGTACCACCATAAACCAGAGATGAGCAGTGCTGTGGTGGTAAAAAAAAAAATCCCATTGTTACGATTTGCTGTATCATAAAAGACCTTACCATAATTTATGTCCTTTTATGCTATTTATGGATAACTATATCTTATAAAGTTAGGCCACCAGTTGCTTCTGTTCTCACCAGTCTAAGGTTTTTATTATTATTTTATCATTTCATAAAATGGAAATATTGACAAAACCATAGGATAGAGGGGCACTACTCCACACAATTCCCACCACCAGACCTCAATATCCAGTCCTCTCCTTTGATAGCTTTCCCATTCTTTATCCCTCTGTGAGTATGGACCTAAGGTTATTATGGAGTGCAGAAGGTAGGAGGTCTGACTTCTGTAACTGCTTCCTCGCTGAACATGGGAGTTGACAGGTCAATCCATACTCCCAGCCTGCCTCTCTCTTTCCCTAGTGGGTTAGCGAACTGGGGAGGTGGGGCTCCAGGACACACTGGTGGGGTCATCTGTCCAGTGAAGTCAGGTTGGCATCATGGTATCATCTGGAACCTGGTGGTTGAAAAAGTGTTAAGATATAAAGCAGAACAAATTGTTGACTCCTTAATTCCACTTTGAGTGGTACACCCCTTAACAAACCTCAAAACCTAGATATAAATCAGGGTACATGAAATAGGGCATATGTACATAGGTCCATACATTGGAGGAAAGCATACCTTAAAGCAAAAGGGCAAAGTAGTTTTCCGTGAGTCAATAAATGTAGCAAACAAGAAGAAAGACCTAAAAGACACCATAAAATACCTAATGAAACAGTTTCTACTTAGACCTAGATACATTCCTCACCTACCTCCTATTACACATCCCTCAATCACTCCTAAGCTAACCTTGTCAGACAAAGTAAGGACTGCAAAAGTTGAATAAGGGCAAGGGACTAGCATACTCTAATGATGACTCTTTAGTCACTACCAAGCCACCTCATCACCTGGGGCCCTGATCAGGTAGTCCTGGAATTCCCACACAGACATGATGGGCCTAAACCTCTAACAGATCCCTCTCTCCATTGTCATTGGTTATCTCCATCAGGAATTGTCATTTTTGCTGGGCTGGCTTCGCGGGCAGGAGACAGAGACGGCCAGAGACTCATGGCTGAGCTGAGAATGCAGTTCAATCTTTATTCACGAGTGGGGATGCGGTTCAACAAAATAATCTAATCTAATCACAATCCAATTCTGTCCTCCATCTCTCTCCTCCGGCGAAGAGTCAAGAACAAAGGAAATACCTAAGATAGGGGGTGGGGAAAGAAGTGCAAACCAGCGATGACTAAACCTAATGTCCCAGAGGCGGGGTGGGGAAGACCAAACCAATATCCCAGAGGCAGGGGGTTGCCCAGCCAACAGTGGACGTGCAAACAGAACACATAGCAAGCAACACAAGTGAACCCACTGATGATGATAAAAACAGAAGACTTCACAAGCAGAATCCAGAAGCATACCAACAATTCCCCCTTTTCTTTTTAACTAATGGCCATAGTATCAGGAGTGTGGGGGTGAACAGAAACCTATATCGTACAGGCATTTAAAAAAAAAAAAACTGGCACAAGACATGGAGAAACAAGTAAGAGAGCAACAAAAACCATTGTGATGCCAAGGGAAGGCCTGAGGGGGGCGTTTCTTACCTCTGTGGGCAAGACTTATTAGGCTATAGGACATTTCCTGCCTCTGGGAATCTCTTGCATCTGGGGGCGCTTTATGCCTCAATGGGCGTTTCCTACCTCTGTGGGCATTACATAGCAAGGAGGGGGGTGTCCTGTAGAGTCCCAAGGCAGCTGGCTGCAGTCAGTCTTTGAGAAACCCAGCAGCATAAAGGGAAGCTGCTGTAGAGTTGTGTACCAATAAGTCCGATAGAAGTGCCAGTTCAAAGCAGATGACCACGGAAGAAATGCCAGGGGGTGAAATGATGCACCTCTGCCTTGATGGGGAAGATCAGCCACTGGAATTCTGCTTTTCTATAGAGAGTGAGCTTTGGAGTCTGTGAATCTGTTTCTTTAGGTTGTGTCAGGTCATGTCATTGGTTTTGGGGGTGCGTTGTAGTCATGCTATCTTGTGGGCGATGTCAGAGAATGGGTCCAAATGGATTTTCAAGGATTCCATTTGAGCAGATGCTTTTTCAGGTGAAGACTTGACAGCTGTAATTCACTTACTTGTGAAACAAAACTTATAGCAGGTTAGAAGTTTACTATAATTGATAACTCTATTATAATTAGAAGTCTTTTCTAGTATGATTTTAAGGTTGTTTAAACTCAATAAAATGTGGAAAGGTAAACAGAAGAACCATGGTTAAAAGCGTCAGGCATGAGAATCATTAGCATAACCATTACTCATACAGTTTTCAGGGTTAAACGTTTCTAAGATGTAAAAAATCAAAAGAGAAAAAAAAACAATTTTTTGGACTGTTTTTGGATGTCTCTAGAAATCATAGCTGCATCTAGCTTTTTTTTTTTAAAGTCAATGTCATACAAAAATTTAGTCACTAAAGCAGACAGCAAACTTAAGATATTCAGAGAGAAGAAGGGGGGAATATAGAGAAAAGCTGTAGGCAGCTTTTGCTTCTTTAACCTTGAACCAGATTATCTAGATCTCACCATGTAGCATCATGAGTCCCCAGAGGGCGTTCTAGTCCAGAAAGGTCTTTGAAATTCCATTTAGGGTGCTTCTGACGTTTTTTGCTGGATTGCTGCAGGCACCCATTTTTTAAAACATCTTCCCATAGAAGAAAGAACTGAATCAGGAGGGCAGAACCAACCATGTGTCTCCACTTTTGAGGACCGCCAGGGCAATGGAGAATGCTCTCCAAGTCAGAGTAGTCTCTCTTTGTGGGAAACATGTGAGAGGCAGTCCAGAAAGTCCCAGGGGAAATCTCTGAGCATCCCCCAAGCTCTACGATCACGGCCACAAGGAACCAAAGTTTTCCGGTCAAGAAATCAAAGTGTGGCCCATAGTGACTCTGCGAAGGCGGCGGGACCCGCGTTCTCATGGACTCTGCGGCCCGCGGTGGCCTGTGGGTCTGGCTGCGGCTCCAGCGACTCCAAAAGACTCGGAGAGCGAGAGAGTGGCAGGACCCTGTGCCACACCCACCTCACCAACTGCAGCCCATAGTGGATAGGTAGTCAAACTGCTTTACTTACCTGTACGATAAGGGGTGGGGAGAAGAAAGAAGCACGAACCAGCGATGACTAAACCAAATGTCCCAGAGGCGGGGGTAGGGGGAGACCAAACCAATATCCCAGAGGCAGGGGGGTGCCCAGCCAACAGTGGACGTGCAAACAGAACACATAGCAAGCAACACAAGCGAACCCAATGATGATGATGATAAAAATAGAAGACTTCACAAGCAGAATCCAGAAGCATACCAACAAGGAACAACATAATGGACGCCTCTGTGGGCCCCTATATGACCTTGCCCTCAATGTGGATCAACAGTGCTAGGTAGGGACTCTTCCATTCTTTGAAGGGAGGTTGGACAACATACTCTACCACCTGGGGCCCTAGTCAGGTAGTCCTGGGAATCCCACACAAACAGGATGGGCCTAGACCTCTAACAGATACCTCTCACCACTGTTACTTGTCATCTACATCAAGAACAACATAATGGATCCCCCTGTGGACCCCTATTTGACCTGGCCCTCAATGTGGATCAAGAAAAGTGGGCAATGTTCCATTCTCCAAAGGCAGGTTGGATAGCATACTCTGTCTATTGCTGGAGGAAGATGGTTCTGAAATTGGCACAGCTTGGAATGTTCCAAGCTGTGACCACAGAACGTGAACTCAGATCTACAGGGATGCAGAGGTTACATAGGCTTCTGTGTTGACTATTGGCCCCAGATCAAATAGATGGTGTTTACAGTCAACAATATTTACATACTTTTCCCATATTTGGGAGCTACTCTTTCCCCTGATTCAGCTTTCTAGTCATTTTTCCAACTATGACACCATCCCCTCAGACAGTAACTTAGGTTACCTGCATATTAGTGTCAGGTACAAGCAAAAACTAGTAAAGTCATGGGCCCCTTGCAATAAACCTACTAGCTTTTTCCAAAACGGAGACCCTAAATATTCATCCAGTCTAAACTTTTAGGAAATTTAATATTTCAAAGAACAAGTTGTTATTAAAAATGTATTAACAATTTGATACCACGGTTAAAATTCAATCTGATTATCAGTTTGAAATCTTAAGTGCTTAGATTGAAGAAACATATACTCAGAGCAATGGTCTATATATCAAAAAGTTTGAGACATTTGATCCATTTTTCCCCTTTCATATTAATTAAATAGTCATTTATGAGACTGTAAGTTAATAGGAATGTATATTAACAACATTCCCACCATCAAAAGTCTGTTTCTCTCCCCACCCCTGCATGAAGGTGAACATCTACTCTCAACCTACCCCCAGGGATTTTTACTTTGGTATCATACTTCAAACTCAGTCAGATTCTGCTTTGAGTTTCTCTTTCTGTTGTTCTTTCTCAACTTTTGTTTATGAGTCCGATTGTCCCATACTCATCTTTGTCTTGTTGACTTATCTCATTTAATATAATTCCTTCTAGCACCATCCAAGATGGGTCAGAGAAGGTGGGTTCATTGTTCTTTCTTATTTATCTACTTATTTTTATTTATAAAATGGAAATATTGATAAGACTACAAGATAAGAATGGTACATTTTCACACAGTGCCCACCCCCAGAGCTCCATATTCAATCCCCTCCCTGGATAGCTTCCCTATTCTTAATCCCTTTGGGAGTGTGGACCCAGGTTTATTGTGGGGTACAGAAGATGGAAGGTCTGGCTTCTGTAATTGCTTCCCCACTGAACATGGGTATTGGCAGGTTGATCCATACTCCCAGCTTGTCTTTTTCCCTAGTGGGGAAGGGATCCTGGGAGGTGGGCCTCCAAGTCACATGGTGGGGTCCTTTGCCCCAGGAAGTCAAGTCAGCATCATGTTATCATCTGGAACCTGGTGGCTGAAAAAGAGTTAAGATATAATGCACAACAATTTTTGACTAATCATGAACCTAAAGGCAAGAATATTGCAGATGATTTGTGTTCTCCGTTTTGGAAAATGCTAGTAGGTCTGTTGTAGGTATATTCCACTGTTCTTAGTAGCTGTGTATAGTTAGCTTTCTAAAGCTCTTAGCAAAGAAGAAGCCAGTGCACTGACATGAAAGCCAGCAAACAAAATCAATTAGCTTCTGGGTTGGAAATTTAGATTACTGATTCAGGTACTAAAAAGATGCAAGAAGCATACCCATAATATATAAATATATATATTTTCTGACTTCATGTCAGTTGTTTGTGAAGAATTCTATTTGAATAATCACTTTTTTTTAGTATTTTAAATTATTATTTAATAATTATTTCTGCTCTATTCCATAAAGCAGACTCTATTTTTAATGACCATAGGGATTAGCCCAGGACATGACTTGAATTCAGATGCCAGGATACAACTGCAAAGTTTGCAGTAAGTAACTTTTTAAAACTTTTTTTCTTATCTTTATTTATTTATTGGATGTAGACAGCCAGAAATTGAAAGGAGGAGGGAGAGAGTGAGACAGGGAGAGACACCTGCAGACCTGCTTCACCACTCGCAAAGCTTTCCCCCTGCAGGTGGGGACCAGGGGCTCGAACCGGGGTCCTTGTGCACTGTGATATATGCGATCAACCAGGAACGCCACCACCCAGTCCCTGCAGTAAGTAAATTTATATGACTTAGGTTAAAGAGATGGTATTTCTGGGTTCTGGAATAAAATTTAGTCATAGCAGATTTCAGATCATTCTTTGAGAACTTAGAGAGCACTGAGATATAATAGTGGAGAGAAATATATAAAGAAAAACTGCTAAGTAAACCCTTTCCATATATATATATTTATATTCATTTCTGGAGCCCAAAGTAATAAGAAGTGTGGCTGAGTGGGTAAGCTTGAACCACCAGATGCAGGGGAGATGGCTTGGGGATCTGGATTTAAACATAAAGATATTAGTAACTTTTTGGTGATTTAGCAGGTGGTACATAGGTACTTTTGTGTTTGATAAGCTCCCTCTGTTTAGTAGAAAGTGGATTTGAAAGGGACAAAGCTGTAATATGAATGAAAACCAAGAGTAAATAGAATGAGATAGTGAGGGGCAAGCTCTAGAAGGCCTGCCTTGTCCACCCCATGCCCACTACTCCATTGGCCCCCAGAGAGGTGTTGTAGAGGGGAAGAACAGGCTTTGGTGGGACAAGTGCAGAGTGAAGACTAGATACTATGGCAGAGGATAGTGTGTTTATTGGGTTTCACGGGGGTATTCTTATACTTGAGCAAGCAGGCAGAGAAGAGGAAATGTTGCATGAACCAATCTTCATTTTCTTCTAGCGTTTGCCCTTCTTCCGTAGTCAGTCAACAGCGTCAGGTTGAGCCTGATGTAAAGTTTCGAGAACTCCTTTGAATCTGTAGAGGTGGCAGTCGTTGACTATGTGGGTCATAGTCTGTCTGTAGCCGCAGGGGCAGTTCGGGTCTTCTCTGGCTCCCCAGCGATGGAACATAGCGGCACACCGGCCATGGCCTGTTCGATAGCGATTGAGGAGGGCCCAATAACGTGCTAGGTCAAAGCCGGGTTGACGCTTGCAGGGTTCTGTGATGAGGTGTTTAAAGGTCAGTATTGTAAAGTGGGAACAAGCTGAGTGGGGACAGGGAAGTTGCAGCCATACCAGGAACCAGGCTGGGGCAAAGGCTGATGCAATCTCAACAGTTAATCTCTTTGTGATTTGGGGAATCTCCACAGCCTTTTGCCTTTGGGAAATGGAAACCTAACTATAGTCTGTGCAGCAGTTTCGGTCAACAGCGTCAGCCCTCGGGCCAGGTGCAGAATGCTGGCAACAAGGCTGTCTGAGGAGAGGGAGGAGGGGAAGGGTGGCTTGGCTTTTTGGGTGAACTCCTACCAGTCTCAGAGAGATGATCGGGGTGTCAGTCCTGCTTGGCCTGCTATATCCCCACAAGATAGTATGAATGTTAAATGTACATTACTGGCGATGAAAAGGGAGGAAGTACATGGATGCAAACTACTTTATTTATTTATTTAAATAGTTATCTTTTTATATTTATTTATTTTCCCTTTTGTTGCCCTTGTTTTGTTGTTGTAGTCATTATTGTTGTAGTTATTGTTATAGTTGTTGTTGGATAGGACTGAGAGAAATGGAGAGAGGAGGGGAAGACCGAGAGGGGGAGAGAAAGACAGATACCTGCAGACCTGCTTCACCGCCTGTGAAGTGACTGCCCTGTAGGTGGGGAGCCGGGGGCTTGAACCAGGATCCTTATGCTAGTCCTTGAGCTTTGCGCCACATGCGCTTAACCCGCTGTGCTACCGCCCGACTCCCGCAAACTACTTTAAAGGAATAAATCAGCAAGTCTCCTGGATTATAATTACAATTATTTTATATTCAGAGCTAATGTTTTATTCAATTTGATTTACCAAAGTCCCAATATTGTACAGGTCTAATTATGAAATCATGAGAAATTTTGCTCCTTTATAAAAATAATCACATGATAAAAACTTACTCATGTTCTTTTTCTGACTCTTCTTTTAAATACTTTTTATTTTAGATGCAGAGAAATCTCAGCCCTGCTCAGGGTGGTGCTGGGATTGAGCCTAGGGTTTTGGAGCCTCAGGCAGGAAAGTTCTTTTGCATAGCCATTATGTTACCTCCCCAGTCCCATTTTCTTGATGCTTAATTCATTCATATGCAAAACACTGATTGTTAAATGGTATTTGGGGATTTATGCACATTTGTAGAGGACAGTGATCTTAATTCAAATTCTACAGCTTTTAAGGCTTTCCTTATTTAGTTTTAGCTTGTTATTCTAATATTGAGGTCTTTTTAGTTTGTGTTTAGTATGTTCATTTTGCTTCTTAAAACATACACCTTTTAGACATACTTTTTATAAAGTGGAGACAGCTTTTTCTCCATCTACTACTTAGTTTTTATAAGTGGGGCTTAGTAGTGACCAGAAATTCTCAGCACTTTCTTATATCTTCTCCCAAATCTATCTGCTTTTTTTTTTTCTTCCCACTTTGGCAAATTAAATTCACTGGAATTGCCTCTTAATCCTTTCTAGCTAAATTCTGGCAGTGTTGTCATAGCATTCTTTACCATATACTGACATCTGGTGGCCAAATGAAAAATTAAGAAACATCTACAATCTCACGCCTTATATAAAAAGCCAATTTAAAAATGGATTGAAGATTGTCATGTAAGACTTAAACCATATACACATAGATGATGCCATAAACACTATGTTCCTTGACTGATTTTAGGTATATGCTTGGGAACTTGACTCCATGAACAAGGAAAAGAAAAGCAAAAATAAATAAATGAGATGACATCAAACTGAAAGGCTTCTGCTCAGTAAAAGAAACCTGCATGGAAATACAAAAGCACTCACTGTATTGATTGGGAGAAGCTATCTGCTTATCATATAACCTACAAAGGGTAGCATCCAGATGTCCATCAAGAACTCAGAAGGGGCCAGGCATCAGTGCACCTGGTTGAATGCACAGGTTATCATACACAAGGATCTGAGTTCAAGTCCCTTGTCTCCAACTTCAGGGGTGGTGTTGGGGAGCTTCACAAGTGGTGAAGCAGCACAGCAGGTATATTTCTTTCTCCCCCTCCCCTGTTTATTCTTCTCTATCCAAAAATAGAAAAATTAGCAGTAAACACAACCTGCTTTTCAAATGTGCAGAGAATCTGAATAAACATTTTTCCAAAGAAGGTAGCATATATGGTCAGTAGGGACATAAAAATGTTTATTACCTCATGATTGGGGAAGTCCAGACCAAAACACACACACCGGCGGAATAACTATATCCAAAAGTCATGAAACAGACAGTGTTGAAGAGGATGTGGAGAGAAAGGAACCCTTTACTATTTTCAGGAATGTCAGTTGTGTCACAATTATGGAAACCATTATGGGAATTTCTCAAGAAAACTAATGACAATGATGTATGATTCAGTTCTCCCACTTTTGAATTATGTTTTCTAAAAATATACAAAACCACACATTTAATGTATTATCTACAATCCCCTGTTTATTACAGCATTATCTGCGATACTTAAGGACCAGAAAGAAGCTCAGTGCCTATTAATACTGAGCAGGTAAACAGTATGGATATTTGTACACAGTGGATACTAGTCTGCTTTTTTTTTTTTTTTTACAGTGGAGGGTGGTTCTGTCCACTAATTATGAGATCTAGCCAGATGGCAACTGGGACATTTTCTCTGTGTTTGAAGTCACCTTAAGACATCTGTTTTTTACCCAATTACACAGTATCATCATTTATTGTCCAGAAGTCTTACTGCTGCTTATCAGATCTTCTCAAATCTTTAACTTTTTTTTTTCTTAGAGACATAGAGATAGAGAAATCTGAGAGCTAGTGAGACCACAGCCCAGAAGTTCCTTTCAGTGCTGAGGGGGCTGGTCTTACACCTGCATGACTCATAGAGCAAAGCAGCCCACTATCCAAGTGAGCTATTTTGTCAGCTTACATCTTTAAATTTTGAAAGCATTATAAACTTTAGGACAATATCTCATTATGTCACTTATCTTTAAGTTCTACTTTTCTTTTTTCTTTCTTCCTTTCTCTTTCTGCCTCTAGAGTTATCGCTAGGGCTCGGTGCCTGCACTACAAATCGACTTCTGAAGCCTATTTTTTTCCTTTTGTTGCCCTTGTTCTCTATCATTGTTGTTGTTATTATTATTGTTGTTATTGCTGGGGATTTTTTTTTTTTTTTTTTTTTTTGATGGATAGGACAGAGAGATTGAGAGAAGAGGGAAAGACGGGGGAGGATACACACCTGCAGATAGACAGTTGCAGACCTGTTTCACCACTTGTGAAGCAGACCTCTCCTGCACCTCCCTGCAGGTGGGGAGCCCAGGGCTCCAACAGAACCAGAATTCTTTACTGGTCTTTGCACTTCACGCCATTTGTGCTTAACCACTGCGACTGGCTCCCTGTTCTAATTTTCTTAGTTGCTGCAAGATACTATTCAAAAACAATTTGATTTTTCTCTCCTATATTTCAGTAAGTAAATATGGAGCTACTAAAATCATGGAGCAAATAAGAAAATGAAATTTGAATTATTAATTTGAAAGTTACAACATAAATCCTTGTATGCTTGCCTTTCTACCAAACTCTCATAAAATTTTATTAATTTTTTAATTATCTTTATTTATTTATTAGATAGAGACTGTTAGAAATGATGAAGGGGAGATAGAGAGGAAGAGAGACAGAGACACCTGCGGCCCTGCTTCACCACTTGCAAAGCTTTTCCCTTGCAGGTGGGACCAGGGGCTCGAACCTAGGTCCTTGAGCATTGTTGCATGTGTGCTCAACCAGGTGCGCCACCACCCGACCCCTAAAAAAAAGATTATTTTTAATCTTGTTTTATTGATTTTCCCCTGCAGGTGGGGAGCTGGGGGCTCAAACCTGGATTCTTAGACCAGTCCTTGCACTTTGCGCCACCGTGCACTTAACCCACTGTGCTATTGCCTGACTCCCAGCACTTACTTTTCATGGAGCACACCCAGGATCATCTATGATGCCCTGTGCTCTGGTGGTAGAGGGTGAACCCAGTACCTGGTGGGGTAAAAAGCCTTCGTCACAAAGTGAACCTTCTCTGAACCTCTCAATGAATTTCATCAGAGAATAATTATAGTGTAGAGTATTCACCACTTAGTGACCACTATTTCCCTTACTATGTAAGGAATACTAGAGTAAGCTCAGCAGAGTGGTGGAGCTTGACTCACCTGGTAGAGTGTGCACTTTATCACATGTAAGGACCCAGGTGCAAGCTACCTAGTCCTCACCTGAAGAGAGTAGTGCTGCTAATCTCTCTCTTTCTGCCCTCTGTCTCCCACCCTCTATTAAAAATATGTGTTATTGTTATAATGCACAAGGGCCCCAGTTCAAGCTCCCAGTAACCGCACACACAGAGGGAAGCAGGGATGCTGGTGTCTGTCTGTCTTTTTCCCTCTCTTAACTCCTCCACACTCTTGAATTCTCACTGTATTTATCCAATAAATAAATAAAGTATATGTGTATGCATATATTCACATATGCATATATATTTATATCTACTTGTAGTGATGGAGTAAAAATGTGGACACTGAACTTCAGTGATAACTATCTTGGCAAGTAAGTAAGTAAATAAATAAATAAATAAATGTAAGGCCATAAAGATACCTGAGCAATTCACACAATACTTTTTCATGCCTAAGGCTCTGAGGGTGCAGGTTCCATACTGGCTCTGCCATAAGCCAAAAGTAAGCAGTGCAGTGGTTAAGTAACTATAGAAAGAAATGAAATAAAGTGAAATAAAATCAGAATTAAGTGAGGCTGTCTGTGTGCAGGGATGTGCTATCGGAAAAGTGGACAGAACCTTCATAATTTCTTGACAGCTTTCTAGATGTAACCTTCCTGTTCAGCTGTGCACAGCCATATACATTAGAGTGCAGAAAGGATGATTTTCTCACCAGGTAATGGCTATCAGCTTGGCATAGAACTTCGGAAGATAAATTAGTAGTGGTGGCAAAGCTGTACACATCACTGCATCTGAACACATACAGCTCAGATCTGCTTAGCCTGAACACATGCGGAGCAGAGTTGAGTGTTAGAGTTGGAACAGTACTCCTTTCTGCTGAAAGGGCTGTTGAAAAGAGAGGGAGGGTGGGTGTTACAGAGTAGAGCATGAAACTGTCTCAGTGGGGGGGAAAAAAAGAAGATAAAAGGCACAGTGCCTAACAGGATAGAGACTCAGAAAACATCAACAATTGAGACTACAGACTTAGGGAAATAACATTTGCTTAGGCAAGAAAGAACAGAGTTGCACTTCCTTTTTTTGTTTATTGGGAGGGTGGGAATTGGAGCTGGGGCTTCATGTATGCACAGTTTTGCTCTGGGCTTCTTTTCATTGTTGGGGTGGGGAGGGAGTTTATGTACCACTAGAGATTCCTCTAGTGACACAGCACCTCTCAATGGGTTTTAATCTGTATCATCAACATGGCCAGGCACTTGACAGCTGGTAAGCCTTCTCTCTGGCCTAGAGCTTCACTTCTTTAGATGACAGATTGATCAGAAGTAGTAAGATAATCTCTTTCAGGTAACTCCTATTTAATGACTTGTGTAAACAGTAAAGGTTATTGTTAGTTAAAGTTATTATCTCGGGAGATGGTTTCATAGTTGGAAAAAGGACTAGAAAGCTAGATCAGGAAAGAGCATAGCTCCCACATAGGGAAAAAGTATATAAATGTTGTTACTATAAACTCCATTGATTTGATCTGGGGCCCATATTCAGCACAGGAGCTTATGTAACCTCTGCATCCCTGTAGGTCTGAGCTTGCATTCTGTGATCTCTGCTAGGAACATTCCAGACTGCACTAATTTAAAGACCCATCTTCCTCAGGTGGTAGAGTATGTTGTCCAACCTCCCTGCAAAGTCCCTAGCACTGTTGATCCACATTGAGGGCAAGGTCCTATAGGGACCCACAGAGGGGTACCTTAGGTTGTTCCTGATGGAGATAACCAGTGACAATGGAGAGAGGGATCTGTTAGAGGTCTAGGCCCATCATGTCTGTGGGAATCCCAGGATTCCCTGACCAGGGCTCCAGGTGATGAGGTGGCTTGGTAGTGACTAAAGAGTCATCATTAAAGTATGCTAGTCTCTTGCCCTTATTCAGCTTTTGTTGTCCTTACTTTGTCTGACAAGCTTAGTTTTGGAGTGATTAAGGGATGTGTAATAGGAGGTAGGTGAGGAGGGTATCTAGGTATAAGTAGAAACTAGTTCATTAGGTACTTTCAAGGTATCTTTTTAGGTCTGTCTACTTGCTTGCTGCATTTATTGACTTGTTGCAAACTATTGTGCACTTTTGCTCTAAGGTATATATTTTCCCTGTGTACATATTCCCTACCTTATGGGCCCTGGACTATATCTAGGTTTTGAGATTTGTTAAGAGGTGTACCATTTGAAATGGAATTAAGGAGTCATATGAGCTAGGAAAAGGTCTCAATAGAATAATGAAGCTGGAGGGTTGACATTCCAAGCCTGACATCTCTGGACACAGTCCATAGTGAAACATGCCAAGGTGGTCTGGTTGTACTGATTGGCTTGATATAAGCAGATGAAGTATCAATTGGTATGAATTGAGTGAGACATGTAGGAAAGTGAGTCCCTAGATGTTCCAGGCCT
Source organism: Erinaceus europaeus (assembly GCF_950295315.1). NCBI lineage: Eukaryota > Metazoa > Chordata > Mammalia > Eulipotyphla > Erinaceidae > Erinaceus > Erinaceus europaeus. Next base: position 103,291,315 of record NC_080164.1, on the reverse strand, counting down.
GGGGGAGATATGGGCTTTATTGAGAAAGGGGAACATTCCTGTTGTCTTAGGGGTTAAGAAAGCTATAATTACTGCTATAACCAAATTATTTGGCAATTGGGTTAACTTTGAAAATCCCATTGTTAGGTTTTGCTGTATCATACAAGACCTCACCATAATTTATGTCTTTTAGTGCTTTTTACATATACCTGTATCTTACAAAGTTACACTACTAGTAGCTTCTATTCTTCCCAGTTAAAGCTTTCAATAGAACAAGTCATTATTAGAAATGTACCAACATTTGCTCCCACTGTTAAAATTAAATCTGATTACCAATTTGAAGTCTTAAGTGCTTAGATTGAAGGAACATTTACTCAGAGCTGTGGTCTATGCATCAAAAAGTTTGATACACTCAACCCTTTTCCCCCTCTCATATTCATTACATAATGATTTGTGAGAATATAAGTTAATAGGAGTGTATATTAACACCATTCCCACCACCAAAGTTCTGTCCTCTGCCTCCCCTCCCCCACATACACATTGAAGCTGAACATCTACCCTCACCCTCCCCTCAGAGATTTTGACTTTGGTGCCCTACTCCAAACTCAGTCAGATTCTGCTTTGAGTTTCCCTTTTTGTTCTTCTTTCTCAATTTCTGTTTATGAGTGTGATCATCCCATACTCATCTTTGTCTTTCTTTCTGACTTATCTCATTTCACATAATTCCTTTTTAAAAAATATTTATTTACCCTTATGTTACCCTTGTTTTTTTATTGTTGTTGTAGTTATTGTTGTATTTATTGATGTCATTGTTGTTGGATAGGACAAGAGGGAAATGGAGAGAGGAATAGAAGACAGGGGAAGAGAAAGATAGACACCTGCAGACCTGCTTCAACTTCTGTGAAGCAACTCCCCTGAAGGTGGGGAGCTGTGGGCTTGAACCGGGATCTTTACGCTGGTCTTTATGCTTTGCACCACATGTGCTTAACCTGCTGCACTACCAACGGACTCCCTCATCCCTCATTTAACATAATTCCTTCTCGCTCCATCCAAGATGGGTCAGAGAAGGTGAGTTCATCATTCTTGATAGCTGCATAGTATCCCATTGTACATGTATATGTATATATAAATACACACACACACACACACACACACACACACCACAGCTTTCTTATCCATTCTTCTGTTGTTGGGCACCTGGTTTACTTCCAGGTTTTAGCTCTTAAAATTGTGCTACTATGAACATAGGTGTACACAAATCTTTTTGGTTGGGTGTTATGGAGTCCTTAGAATATATCCCTAAAAGAGGAATTACTGGGTCATATGGAAGGTCCATATCTAGCCTTGTGAGGGTTCTCCACAGAGGTTGGACCAATTTACAAGCAGTGCAAGTGCAGGAGGGTTCCTTTGTCCCCACAACCTTCTCTATTCTTGGGTGTTGACAAGTTGATCCATACCCCCAGCCTGCCAAAACCATTTTACCTGCTGCTCCTTCTCCTCTTCCTCCTCCTCCTCCTCCTCTTCTTCTTCTTTCTTCTTTCTTCTTCTCCTTCTCCTTCTCCTCCTCCTCCTCCTTCTCCTCCTCCTCCTCCTCTTCTTCTTCTTCTTTCTTCTTCTCCTTCTCCTCCTCCTCCTCCTCTTCTTCTTCTTCTTTCTTCTTCTCCTTCTCCTCCTCCTCCTCCTCCTTCTCCTCCTCCTCCTTCTCCTTCTCCTCCTCCTTCTCCTCCTCCTCCTTCTCCTTCTCCTCCTCCTTCTCCTCCTCCTCTTCTTTCTTCTTCTTCTCCCTCCTTTTATTTTTTATTTTAACCAGAGTGCTGCTCAGCTCTGGATTTTGGTGGTGCTAGGGATTGAACCTGGGACATTGGAGCTTCAGGCAAGAGAGAGTCTCTTTGCATAACCATTATACTATTTACCCACCACCCCTAACATTTCTCCCCATATTTTATACCTTTTTCTGCCACTTCATCTTTTCCAGAACTCAAACTAGGTGTTGTGTTTCACTTATCATTTAAACTTGGCTCCAAGATGAACTACACACTTTTTACTTTTTTTTTAACATGGTATCACAGCACTTCAGTAGACTCCCAGATACCTCTTTTTCTCATCTTTCATCCTATGTTCTCCTGTATTCAACTATTCAGGATTCTTGAGAGGTATCTCTGTTTCATCCACATGCTTCCTATCTTTGTATTTTCTCTTTCTCTTTTCATTTTTCCTACATGGTAAGTTATGCTCATTCTTACTGGTAGCTGTTTTGAAATATCTTATTCTGTTTCCATCTTCTCTGTCCAGAAGACAGCACCAATAAGTAGAGATCTGCTCTTATTCCTAGCCTTATTGACACAGTTGGCTCAAGAAATAGGTGTTTTTGAAATAGATGGATGTAGGAATATGACAGTGCTACTTTCTTAGCTCAAATAGATGGTTTAGATCTTAGTAGCCATTTGGCTTTTTCATCTGTAGTTTCTCAGGCTTCTGGCCTGCTGCCACAAGCCATTTCATTTCAGCATCCTGGGCATTTTGTGCCTCAATGAATGTTCTGTTCTGTTCCCATGGGCGCCTCTTATCTTCTTGGTTGGATTTACCCTTTAGTGGTGTCCTTTTCCAGTGCAAAACAAAAAGTCTATATCATTTAAGACAGCATGAGCAAATGGGCATCAAGGCCCAGAGTTCAGAAGGAACATGACATACTCATTAACTATAAAGAATATTTTTCAAGCCATGCTGTTTCTTGAAAAGCAATTAACATGTTTCACATTATTCCTGGGAGACACAAACTGTTTCTTCCACATCTTAATTTGCCTGTTTAAAAATAGACAGAAAAAGATAGATGAGTTTACTTTCAAGGTGTATGAATTTCCCTTGTGGCCAATGAACCAATTTCCATTTCATATTTGCAGAATATTGATACAATTATTCTTTCATCAGACATGAAATTTGAGTGTATAACCAGTTTGTGAAAATCACCTAGTAATTTATTAGGTTGATAACAGCAATTAAGTCATAATTGTTTCTGAGAAATATGAATTGGCTTTCTGTTTTAAAAAGATAATTTAACATTCTGAACTACATACATTGCGTGTAACTAATTTCTGGGATTAGAACTTTGTTTAACCTATTATGAAACTGTAAGAAGCTTCAATCAGTGACCTGGGAGTTGGCACTGTGGTTAAGGAATTGCTCTAGCTCTAGCTCTAGCTCTCTCTCTTAGATGCACACACACTACAGATAAGGAATTTCTCTCTCTTAGATATATACACACACATACATTGTTCTCTCTGAGATATAGACATACACATTGCTCTCTGTCTCTCTCTCTTTTAGAAGGAAACACACACACACACACACACACACGAAAGCTTCCTATGTGGAGGGAGTCTGACTCAGTCCTGGGCCCACACATTGCAAAACAGCAAACTGTTATTATTTCACCTGCCAAGCATTGTTCTCTCAAATATGAGGTTCTGAGTCCCATCCTTGTTGTCTCATGTGGTACTGTGCTGCTACCATTGTTTACAGGCTTGGTAACTGTATGACAAATCCACTGCTCCCAGTGGCTGCCTGGCTTCATCCCTCCCTCCCTCCCTTCCTTCTTTCCTTCCTTTCTTTCCCCTCTCTTTCTTTTATCTAATAAGGCAGAGAAATTGAGAGGGGGAAGAGGATATAGATAGGGAGAGAGAAACCTGAAACACTGCCTCACTTTTTTGTGAAGCTTCCCCTCTAAAGGTGAGAGAGGGGACTTGAATCTGGATCCTTGCACGTGATAACATGTGTGCTCAAGTGAGTATGCCACCATTTGGTGCCTAATATTCTTGACTTTTCAAGAAAAAAGAAGTGTTAGCTTCCTCAGCTATGCTTTAGGAATTTTGGAATCATAACTTGCTTCACTCCATTGATGTTATGTGTATTTTAGAGTTTTTGTGCTGACATGGCTTTATATAATGATATCTGTTATTTATTTTTAATATTTTATCTATTTATGTAATAGAGGCAGGTCAATTGAGGGAAAAGGGCAAGATAGAGAGAGGCAGAGAGACACCTGCAACCCTGCTTCACAACTTGTGAAGCTTTCCCCCACCAGTGGTGAACAGGGGCTTGGACCTAAGACCTTGTGCACTGTAATGTGTGTGCTTAACCAGGTGTGTCACTGCCTAGTTCCCAAATTGATTTTTTAAAATTCTTATTTATAAAATAGAGATATTGACCAGACCATGGGATAAGAAGAGTACGGTTCCACACAATTTCCACCACCAGAACTCTGTATCCCATCCCCTCCTTTGATAGCTTTCCTATTCTTTATCCCTCTGGGAGTATGGACCCAGGGTCATTATGAGTGCAGAAGGTAGAACGTAATTGCTTCCCTGCTGAACATGGGCATTGGCAGGTCGATACATATTTCTAGTCTGTCTCTTTTTCTAGTGGGGAGGCAAGGTTCCAGAATACATGGGTAGGGTCGTCTGCATGGGGAAGTCAGGTTGGCATTTTTTTTCCCTTTTATTACCTTTTTTTTTTTTATTGTTGTGTGGTTATTTTTGTTATTGATGTCATTGTTGTTGAATAGAACAGAGAGAACTGGAGAGAGGAGGAGAAGACAGGGAGGGGGAGGGAAAGATAGATACCTGCAGACCTGCTTCATCACTTGTAAAGTGAACCCCCCTGAAGTTGGGGAGCCGGGGATTGAACTGGGATCCTTTAACTGGAATCCTTACACTGGTCCTTGTGCAGCTCTCCATGTGCACTTAAGCCATCCTGCTACCGCCCAACCCCTGACTTTTTTTTTTTTATGCCTCCAGGGTTATTGCTGGGGCTTGGTGCCTGCACTACAAATCCACTGCTCCTGGAGGCTATGTTTTTTTTCCTTTTTGTTGCCCTTGTTGTTTTTATCATTGTTGTTATTATTGTCAGATAGGATAAAGAGAAATTGAGAGAGGAGTTGAAGGCCTGCAAACCTGCTTCACCACCTGTGAAGCAACCGCCTGCATGTGGGGAGGTGGGGGCTCGAACTGGGATCCTTATACTGGTCCTGTGCTACCACCCAGCCCCCAGGTTGCCATTTTTTTGACATGGCAGAGAAGTTTCTTCTGGATTTGACTGTTGTATGTGTTTTTTCCTCCTCCTTTTTTCTTCCTTTTTTTTTTAATTTCATGGAGAAGAAAGTGTCAAGATAGATGGAATCAGATATGTAAGAAAGAATTGTATATGACAGAATAAGTGGGGAGAACCAAGAAAAATGGGGTAGAAAGAAGCTAGAAAGTCTATTCTAGGTATTCCATACGTTCTTTGGAGTAAAAAGTTTATTCAGGGGCCAGGTGGTGGCACACCTGGTTAAGTGCACACATTATAGTGTGCAAAGACCCAGGTTCAAGTCCCCAGTGCCCACCTGCAGGGAAAAAGCTTCACAAACTTTTGGTGAAGCAGAGCTGAAGGTGTCTATCTTTCTCACTTGCCCCCTCTCTCCCTTATCCCTCTCATTTTCTGGCTGTCTCCAATAAATAAAGATAATAAAAAATTTTAAAAAGTTTATTCAGTCTATGCTCTCTGACCTTCACAATAGCACGCATTTGTTGAATGAAGAGCTATATTTTTACTCATCAGCAGGTAGGGCAAGGTGGCCCATAGGGTCTAAAAGAAGTCGATATGGCTGATGCCATTTATGCTATTATATTTGATATAAGAAAGTTCCATAATTTTAATATATATCTTTGTAACTATAATTAGGTTCATTTTAACTGAATGGTGACAGTCTGATACAGTGGGAAGAATAAAGTGGGAATCAAAAGCAGTGTGCTCTTATTCTGTTGTCCTCACTCCCTAACTAAATGAACATGGGACAACTCCTCTAGCATCATTCTTCCTCTTCAGTAAAATACATGGAGTAATATGCAGGTCCCAGAATTGTTCATATTTCAGACCATTCATAATCTTTTTGCTTTTTCACAGCTCTTGCTTCTGTTTCCTCATGTAGCAGAACTTCAATCAAGTTTAACTCAACACACTATTATTGCACTAAAGCTTTAGATTATATAACTCCTTATATGAAGAGTGGATGACAGTTGTTATTAAAATTAGCTCTCTTTAGCAGCTAAGGAGGTGGTATACTAAGACTCTTGAGCATAAGGCTCTGAGTTCAATTCCTGGGCCTGCATATGTAAGTGTGGTATTCTGGTGTAATCTCCTAGCTGGGGAGACAACATAGTAGTTGTGCAAAAGACTTTCTTGCCTGAAGCTCTGTAGTCCTATGTTTTACTCCCAGCACCACCATCAGCCAGAGCTGAGCAGGGCTCTGGGGAAAATATCAGTGATCTAAGGATTTTATATGCTGTCAGTATTATTAACTTCCAAATTATGTGGAAGCAAATGCTTCCTCTTCACCCTGCTTTGGTTCTCATATACTGTGGTTTTTCTAGGCTAGGTTCATCTTTAGGATTTTTTTTTCCTATTTAGCAACTTTAAATAGATTTTTTTCTTACTTTAATTTTAGTTTTAATCAATTATCTACTGGATAGAGACAAAGAAACTGAGAGGGGAGGTAGAAAGGGATAGAGACAGAGATACCCACAGACTTGCTTCACCACTTGTGAAGGCTTCCTCCTGCAGGCAGGGTCCAGGGGCTTGAACCCAGGTCCTTGTGCACTATAATGTGTGTACTGAATCATGTGCCCCACCTCCTGATTTTTAAAATTAATTATTTAAGTTGAATTTTCCGCATAGATTCTAAAACTCACTTCATTTGTTTCTGGTAACTTAAGTGTGCATGGTTGTTCACACACACACACACACACACACAGACACATACACTCACACACAGACACACACACTCACATACATACATACGCACATTCTCACACAAACACACACCAATGAAACACACACACACACACACACAGACACACACGTCTCCCACTTAGATGTCCTCTAACCACTAAGCCAAAGATAAAGCTTATGGAGTATTCCATGCCCCAGTGCACACACAGAACTTACAGCCCCCCACCTGCACACTGCCCCTGCTTTGGAACACTTTCTCTCCTGAGTGGCTCTTCCTTCTAGCTAACACTTCCACATAATATTTGACACTTGTTGGGAAGGCTTTGCCCACTAAAGAGGGCACAGGAGACAGAGTGTAAGTAGCACTTTTCTCAGCTAAGTACAAAGCATTCTGTTTCTAAGACAGATAGTACTACAAATGTATTCCATGTCATAACCTGCCCTAGAGTATTATTTCCATTTTTTATTTTATTAGTGACTTAATATGATTTACAAAATTATAAGATAACAGGTGTAATTCCACACTATTCCCACCACCAGAGTTCTGTATCCCCATTCCATTCCTTCTATTGGAAGCTACAGTAGTTCTCCCAAGCTCACACATGGGGATTGACTATTATTTCTTTTTTAAAAAAATTTATTTCTTTATTGGGGAATTAATGTTTTATATTCAACAGTAAATACAATAGTTTGTACATGCATAACATTCCCCAGTTTCCCATTTAACAATACAACCTCAACTATGTCATTTATCATCCTTCATGGACCTGTATTCTCCCCACCCACCTACCCACCCCAGAGTCTTTTACTTGGGTGCAATATGCCAATTCCATTTCAGGTTTTACTTGTGTTTTATTTTCTGATCTTGTTTTTCAACTTCTGCCTGAGAGTGAGATCATCCCATATTCATTGACTATTATTTCTCTAAGTCTATATCTATATATCTATATCTATATCTATATCTATATCTATATCTATATCTATATCTATATCTATATCTATATCTATATCTATATCTATACATATTTGCTCATCCTTCCCCCCTTTTTGCCTCCAGGGTTATTACTGGGGCTCAGTGCCACTGCGCCTCGTGGCCATTTTTCTTTCTTTTTTTGGATAGGAAAGAGAGAAGTTGAAATGGGGAAGACAGAGGAGTGAGAAAGACACCTGCAGACCTGCTTCATCACTTATGAAACAACTCCCCCCCACACACACACACAGGTGAGGAGCCAGGGACTCGAACTGGGATCCTTGCAAAGGTCCTTGAGCTTCATACTTTGTGAACTTAATCTGGTGCGCCACCCTTCAGCTTGCCCCCTTATTATTTTTTTTCTATGCTACTGCTTTCTCTTCTTCTAAGTCATACCTAAACCCATTACTACTTCCAGGTGCCCTCCCCTTTTCTTTCTTTTCTCTCCAGGCTCTGATGCAGTTGGAGTTCAGGGCTCTCTGGTCATATTCCCCTATCATTTCTCCCCTTCTGGGAGCATGGAGCAAAATTCTTTCTGGGATGCAGAAGGTGGGAATTCTGGTGTTTGTCATTCCTTCTCTGCTGGACATGGGCATTGGCAGATAGAACCATATTCCCAGCCTGTTTTTATCTTTTCCTAGTGGGAAGGGCTCTGGAAAGGTGAGGTTCCAGGACATATCAGTAAGGTCCTCTGCCCAGGAAAGTCAGGATGGCATCAAGGTAGCATCTGCAACTTGGTGGCTGAAAGGCGGTATGATATAAAGCAGGACCAATAGTTTAATAAATAGGATCCCAAAGGTAGGAACAGAGCAGGTTAAATTAGGGGTCTTCATGTGGGAACAAGCTAGAAAGTCTACTTTAGATACTTTCCAAGGGACCCATCACTTAAGTCATTTTTGCCTTAGCTTGATAGTTAACATGGAGGTGGAATAAGAGTATTGTCTGGGAAGATGGTGTCAGAGTTGACAAAATAACTAGAGGGCTAGATTAGGGTACAGAGTAGCTCCAAAATTTGAAGATAAAATATCAGTACAATGAACTATTTACCCCATTGATTTCACCTAGGGCCCATACATATTCCTTTTTAGCACAGGAGCCTGTGTAGCCTCTGCATCCCTGTCAGTCTGAGCTCACAGTCCATGGTCACATTTAGGAGCATTGTAGGCTGCACTCCTTTCAGGACCAGTCTTCCTTGAGTGGCAGAGTAGGTTGACCAAGCCTCAGAGAGAGAGTGGGGCAGAAACCATTGCTGCTGTACATTGAAAGCAAGGTCCTGGAGAGGCCCACAACAGGGCTTATGATGACATTCCTGATCTAGGATCATTTCATTCCCTGTTCCTCTCAGTATTGGGACTGAAACCAGGGTTACCCAGGCTGCAGGTAGATCTTCAGCAAATACCTTACCATTCTTTGGGAAGTTAGGTACATTTTCTCACAGCACTTAACCTGGTCAATTTTGTGTTAACTAAGCAGTTATTTTGGTGCCACTGGTGAAAAAGCCACAAATATTTCTTGTTTATTTTTAAAATTGTATGTACTTTATTTCCATGAGAGAGTGGGAGAGGGAGAGGGAAAGATAGAGAGATAAAGGAGGGTGGGGTGCAGAGAGAGACCAAGACCAGATTGCTGGTCAGCTCTGGCTTGATGTGGTGTTGGGGATTGAACCTGGGGCCCGGGAACCTCGAGCAAGAAAGTCTTTTTGCAGAACCATTATGATGTCTCCCCATGCCTTGTGGGTATTTCTTTAATGTTATCCACTGTTTCTATCACTAAACACTCTAGCCTGGTACATAGTAGATACTCTGCAGAGGGCAGATTGCTATGGCATTGCAACCTACTCTCCTTTGCTTAGTTATGTGTACATGTGGCAAATTGTGTTTCTCTCTCTTTCTCTCCTTCCCCTCCCTTCCTTCCTCCCTCCCTCCCTTCTTTTCTCCTCCTCCTCCTCCACCTCACCCTCCTTCTTTATTGCCACCAGAGTTATTTCTGGGGCTTAGGGAGTGTTGACACTGTGAATATACCTCTCCCAGCAGCCATTTTTCTTTTCTTTTCTTTTCTTTTCTTTTCTTCTCTTTTCTCTTTCTTTCTTTCTTTCTTTCTTTTCCCATTTCTATTATTTTATTGAATAGGACAGAAAGAAACTGAGAATGGAGGGGACAGATAAGGAAAGAGAAAGATACCTGCATCACTGCTTCACTGTTTATGAAGCTTCCCTGAAGGTGGTGAGTGGGGCTCAAATTCAAGTCCTTGTGCATGGTGATATATACTTTTTTAAAATATTTAATTTATTTACTATTGGATAGAGACAGAGAGAAATGTAAGAAGGGAGGAGGAAAATAGGGAGACACTGCTTCACCACTCATGAAGCTTCTCCCCTGCAGGTGGGGACTGGGGGCTTGAATCTGGGTCCTTGTGCATCATAACATGTGAGCTCAACCAGGTGCACCACTGTCTGGCCAGCAACTTGTGTTTTCTAATCATATATGTATATCATAGAGTACATGTGTTAATAAGACATTGGAGGGGGGCTCGAGCGATAGCGCAGCGAGTTAAGTGAAAGTTGTGCAAAGCGCAAGGACCGGGGGTAAGGATCCCAGTTCGAGCCCCTAGCTCCCCACCTGCAGAAGATTCACTTCACAGGCAACGAAGCAGGTCTGCAGGTATCTGTCTTTCTCTCCCCCTCTCTGTCTTCCCCTCCTCTCTCCATTTCTCTCTGTCCTATCCAACAAGGAATGGCATCAGCAATAACAGTAATAACCACACCAAAGCTACAATAACAAGGGCAACAAAGGGGGGTAAGATGGCCTCCAGGAGCAGTGGATTCATGGTGCAGGCACTAAGCCCCAGAAATAACCTCAGAGGCAAAAAAAAAAAAGACATTGGAGGAATAATAACCTCAAATAAAAGAGTAAAAGGATCCACATGGGATCCTTAAGTTGGAAGATATTTTCCTTTGTTACTAGCTGTCTGATGCTTGGAATTTTGAGTGTGCACCCCCTATTGAAGGAGGAGCATACCCCCCTGAGCAGGTCAGTTTGCTTAAGTTTCCTCTGTTGAGATAATCTTTCTCATTTTGAGCAGAACAGTGATCCCCAATGGAAATCACAGAAGCAACATCGCTTCTTGACTGCATGTGTTAATAGTCATCATATTTTCTGTCAATGTCATCACTCTCTTGACTTGCTGGAAGTAACATTTGTCAGGTCCTGCTCCTATTCTGCTGACTTCACTTTTTCTTTTTTTTTTTTTTGATTCTCAGCCTACTGCATATCCTTGAAAATTGCTATTAATTGTGTTGTCTTTGATGAATAGTTTTTGTTCTGTCCACTTTACTCCTATCCCATTCACTATCTTTTGTTCAAACTCCCCTCACAGTTCCCACCCAGGTCTTTGTAAAGGATGCATTTCTTGAATTTTGCATGTATCTTTCCATATACGTCTGCCAATCTCTATATACTTGTATGATTCCAGTCTTTTCAAACCATCAGGTGCACAGAGTGTTTTGTGTTGTTTGGCCACTAGGGCTTGATGCCCTCAGCAATCAGCATTTTTCCTTATTTTTTTTTTCCATTAACACATGGAGAGAAATAGTGAAGGAGAGACATAGAAAGAGAAACAAGTGCAACAAAGCTCTACCACTCAGGAATTTTCCCTTCAAAAGGTAGGTACAGTGACTAGAACCTGGGTCCTTGTGAATAATGAGGTGTGTGCTCTACTGGGTACATCACTTCTCAGCTTGGAATGCAACTCATCTTTTAGAAAGCATCACTGTTTTCCCCTTATTTGAGCTCTCTTAGAGACAGTCAGTACCACTATTAGGATGCTATCAGTTAAGTGTAACAAACTACACAAGCACACACACACACACACACACATTCTCTAGCACATTAGTTTTAGTTTTCTTCTTCCTTTCTTATTTTTATTTATTTATTTATTTAGGATAGACTCAGGGAAATTGAGAGAGAATAGGGGAACTAGAGAAGGAGAAAGACACCTGCAGCACTGTTTCACTGCTCATGCAGTTCCTCCCATCCCTGCAGGTGGGTGGGCACTGGGGGCTTGAGCCCAGGTCCTTGCTCACTATAATGTGTGTATTCAACCCTTAGTCAGCTGTGCCACCACCAGACCTCTTTATTTCAGTGGTAGAAATGGACCTTGGACCTTGTGTATGTGCAGTAGTACTGCCACAGGGTAGTCTTTCTGGGATGAGTTCTTTTTTGTCTTAGGGATTAATGAAATGTAAAACAGCCAAAGGAGGGGGAGAGGTGGGTATAGGGAAGCGAGGGAGAGGAATGAAGAAAAGGAGAAGCAGAGAAGCGAGGAATATAAGGAGAGAGAGAGAGGGAGAGAGAGAGGAAGGTAGAGAGAGAAAGAGAGAGAAAGGAAGGTTGGTATGGGGGAGGGAGGGAAAAGGATGAAGAACGAGAGAAGAGAGAAATATAAGGAGAGAGAGACAGCCTGAGAAACTAACTGCAGCAGCACTCCACCCTCCAGAGACTCAGATTCTTATGGATCATGGTACTCCCACCCAGTGTAAGGAGTGGAAAAACACGCGTTGCATGGTATGACAGGAACTCCTACTGGATGGTGTGTGCACACTTGGAGAAAGTGCTCTGGCCCAGGACTGTGTGTTTATCATAAGCAGGGCATACGCTCACTCCAGTATGCACCAAGTCAGCTGTCAGCTGTTGACTGGGATGCTGCTTCAGCTCTGTGGCTCTGAAATACACATTCTTCCAACGTGCTCCACTGGAGATGTGCTTTCCTGGAAGGCCACATATTTCTTTAAATGCCAAACCAGTATCACATTCTCATTTGAAACCCTTCTGTGTAGATAACATTTGCCAAGAACACACCCTTCAAACACAGTGTGCCATTTTCTCCCTAAAGATTAGACTTCAGGCAAACTCTCTCACAGAAAGTTGCTACTTTGTCAAGGACATGTTAGGAATCCATCTACAGAACTGATTTCTTCCTCACAGGGCCTGATTCTGGTCTCAGGCTCTTGGTCAGAAAATAGCACAAAGGCAGTTGGCTCTTCTCTGCTAAGGTATTTATTTTTTTTTATGACTTTCAGAATAAGATCATCTTGGATCCCATGACATTCAGTGAAGCCAGGTTCCGGCCATCACTGGAGGAGAGGCTGGAGAGCATCATCAGTGGGGCTGCACTCATGGCTGACTCATCCTGCACGCGAGACGACCGGCGGGAGAGGATTGTGGCGGAGTGCAATGCAGTCAGACAGGCGCTACAGGACCTGCTCAGCGAGTACATGAATAACGTAAGTCCTGGTTCTTGTGCTCAAATCCTGGCGAATACTGTGATTGGGTGACTCTTGGAAAAGGATGCTGTGTGCATCAGAGGATGGATGGACAGGTGTTCGTCCAAATGGGACAGTTGTTCCCTGCAAGAGGAACCAATCTGGTGAAACCAAATAGCTACTTTGAGGGAGTCTGTCTTGATTTTGACTCAAAGCCTAGTGTTAGTGTGGAAGAATTTGGTGGAGAGGAAAGTCTTACTGATGAAACTTTGGCCTTTTACTTACGTGATTTGTTGCTTATCATTGTGGTTGGCCTTTAATCTTTGAAATATTTCATTTGTTCAAAGTATAGGGTTGATGGAATGTATGGTCTAAACCAAAGACAGCTGTAGGTACTAATCTTAAGGTCATAAAGGCACTGCCAAGTATGGCATGTTTTATTATTTTTTTAATGCTTCTACAGGGTTGGTCGTGGTGAAAGAATTCAAATGACATTATAAGTTGAATGAATGTGCTGTGTTGTGACCTGCTAGACAATAGAGACTGAACACAAATCTTTGATCCCATGCTGGTTCCTGTTAAAGCCTGAGGCAGTGCTGATGTGAAACAAGCAAGCCCTGTTCCTCCTTCCCTCTCAATTTTGACTACTCCCATTCCTAGTGGACATACAGTCCACAGCTGAGGTCAGGGCTCAGCACTGACATATAGTGCACTTCGAACAAGAACACCAAAAGTAAATTTAGTAATAAATAAAATATATAAATTTCTATAAACAACCCCCCATTTTTATACACCTTTTGTTTATTTGCTTTTGGAAGATATACTGACTTTCAGAACCAAAAGATTAAGCTGTGAATGCCTCACCTGCTCCTGGGTCACCAAGAGGTCACTGTTGTCTGTGATGTGTGAAGCTTAGGTACAATGCAGAGTAAAGCTAAACCGATCACTGGTGCTTTTCATTTTGTGACTATCAAATTTAATTGGTAAACTTTACTTATGAAATCTGGAGTTTCATTATTTTTTTTATTTATAGCAGGATAATAGGTTAACTTTTGTATATAAAGTTTGGCTTAATCATATTTAGGCTTGTCAGTGAAGACTTATTGCTAAAGAGGAAGTAGAAGTTTTCAGAGAGGGATAGCAGTGATATTTAAGATCTTAGTATTAAAAGGGAGGTGGAGGAGGAGGGGGAGGAGAAGAAGGAGGAGGAGGAGGAGAAGAAGGAGGAGGAAGACGAGGAGGAGAAGGAGGAAGAAGAGGAGGAGGAGACTATTCCTGTCAATAGGAATCATAGAATATGATTAAAGAAGAGTTGATGGAGACATGACATGTAATTTTCAGCTTGGTGTCTAGAAACCTGTCAAGTAGTTTTTTTTTTTTCTTTCAGAGTAAATTCATACAGATCAGAACACTTGATGGATTTTTGTGTTTTACAGACTACAGGTGCTTATTCCTCTGCTCACAACTTTGTGATATATAACTATTTTGTATTTTTTTTGTAAGTTGTTATAATTATTATTGGTGTTGTTATTGATGTTGTCATTGTTGGATAGGACAGAGAGAAATGGAGAGAGGAGGGAAAGACAGAGAGGGGGAGAGAAAGACAGACACCTGCAGACCTGCTTCACTGCCTGTGCAGCGTCCCCCTGCAGGTGGGGAGTCAGGGGCTTGAACCAGGATCCTTACGCCGGTCCTTGCTCATTGCGCCATGTGCGCTTAACCCGCTGCGGTACCGCCTGACTCCCCTGTTTTGTATTTTTATTGAAAAGTTGGTTTATTCTCCAACAACGTTACAGCTGATACATATGTGGATATATAGCTTAAACTCCAAGCTGTGCAATCTCTACTTACTTTGACATATCAGGATCAAAGTCTAAAATAAAACATCTGCTATTGACTTACATGAAAACTGTAGACAATTTACTTGGGCTTCATAGCTCTTTGATTGTTTCAAGGTAGAACTAGATACAGCTAGACTAACTTCATAATTTCTCTCCAGTGCATTAATTTTCACTGCCGTAATGTAGTTTTATATTAATCTTGCACATATGATTATAAAAACTACCCATATATCTATGTCTCCATTAAAAGTCATTTGTAGTTAACAACTAATACATTAGTCATTTGTTCCTAGAGGGTTATATATCATTGCTTTCTAAATGCAATGATAAGTCCTGGGAATGAATTTTAAAATGAAAAACATTTTATCAAATGATTACTCTGTAGATATCTAACATAATGTGTGGTGCAACATCAGGATAAAGAAATTAGTAACTTGAAAAGGAAAAGTTAAACCTTGGCATGATGGACACATCTGGACTCCAATAATTTCCTAGTTAGTCTCTGATGCAAAGTAAAGTTACAAGGGGCCAGGGGTGACACAACTTGGGTAAGTGCACATATTACCAACCTCAGGGACTCGGGTTCAAGCACCTAATCCCTACCTGCAAGGGAGACACTTCACAAGCAATAAAGCAGGGCTACAAGTGTCTCTCTTTCTCTCTCCGTCTCTGTCTTCCCCATCTCTCTCAATGTGTCACAGTCCTATCCATTAAAATAGAAAAGCAAAATTTGAAAAATAAAAAAAATGGCCACCAGGTGCAGTGATTCATAAATGTAGGCACGAAGCCTTAGCAATAACACCAGTGGCAATAAAAACAAAAAGAAAAATAAATTTGCAATGCTTGCATGTACAGGTAAAACTGTTTGATCACAACCATGTCAAGTGGAACAGAATTAAGGGACATGGAAACTGGTAAGAAGAGCTGCATATTGAACATTTAGGGAAAAACACCCTGCATGGAGCATTGCTCTATGCTACTCACATGGTTTCAGTTGTTGCCTAGATAATTCTACAAAGGTATATACAGATTAGTGAATAGGTCTATAAGACTTCTTTCTTCATTCCTTCCTTTTCCCCCTTCCTTCCCCCTTCCTCCCTTTCTTTCTCCCCCCTCTCTTTCTTTCTTCCTTCCTCCCTTTCTTTCTTTCTTTCTTTCTTTCTTTCTTTCTCCCCCCTCCCTTCCTTTCTTCCTTTCTTTCTTTCTTTCTTTCTTCCTTTCTTTCTAATTTCCACTTCAATCCACCATAGTTCTCCTAAAGTTGTAGACATGGGCCAACCATCTTCTCAACAACTACCTGTCCATATTTATACATAGTTGCCCATTTCTTTTCTGATTCAATACTCTCTTTCCCTTGAAGCCACTCATGACAATATAACTACTTCCAAATGTCCCTCTCCTTTTTCTTCTCTCTGTCTGGGTACTGATGGAGCTGGAGAGCAGAGTTCTCTTACCTTCATCCTATCATTTCTACTCCTCTGGGAGTATGAATCAAGGTTGTTTATGGGGAGCAGAAGGTAGGAGTTCAGATGTCTGTAATTGCTTCTCCACTGAGCATGGGTGTTGACAGGTCGATCCATACCCCCATCCTGTTTCTGTCTTTCCCTAGTGGACCAGAGCTCTGAAGACACAAGGGTCCAGGGCACATTGGTGAGGTCATCTTCCCAGAGAAGTTGGGGTGGAATCATGGTAGCATCTGCAGCCTGGTGTCTGGAAGGTGGCATGACCTAAGTTCAGACAAGATAGTTAATGAACAGGAACCAGAAAGAAGGATCAGAGCAGATGAGACTAGGGATACTAGGGATTTTAGGGTAGAAAAAAGCTAGGAGAACCATTTCAGGCACATTCCTGAGGGCATGCAGCTATAGTAGTTTTGCTTGAGTTTGGTAGCTAGCCTGAGGTTGGATGAGAATATTGTCTGAGAGAATGGTGTCAGAGTGAAGAAAAGGACTAGAAAGTTGGATTAGGGAAGGGAGTATCTCCCATTCTTTTTTTTTTTTTTTTTTTTTTTACCAGAGCACTGTTCAGCTCTGGCTTATGGTGGTGTGAGGGATTGAACCTGGGACTTGAAAGCCTCAGACATGAAAGTCTCTTTGCATAACCATTATGCTATACCCCCACCCTTATCTCCCATTCTTATAAAAAAATGTGGCTAAAATTAACTATTTACCTCCATCCACCTGTTCCAGGGCCCATATGTAAATGTATATTAATATTTAGTGCCAGAGCCTGTGTAACCTCTAAGTCCCTATTGGTCTGAGCTTACAGCTCATGGTCATATCTGAGGAACACTGCAGGCTGCACTAATTTCAGGACCAGTTTTTTTCAAGTGGCAGGGTAGGATACCCCTAGCCTTCCTTCAGAGACTTTATGGTATAGTCAAAGTCCTGAGAGGGCCCACAAGACTCTGTTCTTTATGGAAGCAATCAGTGGTAGTGGAGAGAGGGACTCTTTATAGGTCAAGGCCCATCATTTGTGTATGGGAATCCAAGGATTCCCTAACTAAGGCCCCAGATGACCGGGTGGTGTGATATTGACCAAACAGATCATTATTAAGTGGGCCAGTCTCTTGCCTTTATCCAACTTTTGTAGTCCTCTCTATCTGATGATCTAAGATTTTCTCTCAGTTGTTTTGCATTGAGTGTCATTTGTTGAGCACAACCAGAGTTAGGTTTTGGGGATCAGTCTTCTTTGGGCCTGTCTGCTAGGCTGTCCTGCTAATTTGGTTTAAATCCAATCAATTATAGAATTTATGATGCCTTCTTTAGGCACTTCAACCATTAGTGAGCACTTTGACTTTGAGTTATATGATTGCCCCTTGTTTATGGATATGTGTACACCTTTATCTGGTACCCTAAACCCTAGCCTAATCTGGTATCTGTTACTTAGTTAAATGGTGTGCCATCTAACTTGGATGCAGGTAGTCCCATGTGTTAGGCAAGGTTTCACCAGATTTGAAGAGCTGTGCAGTTGACTTTTCAGGCTGGTATCTCTGGCTGCGGTCCACGGTAGGATTTCAATAGCAGTATAATGTGGGGTGGCAGCACCATTAGCGATTTGGTTGAAGTTGACAAAGTTGGCTTGGCAGTAAGAAATCATAGAAAAGGAATTTCAAGAACTATGGGCATATCCTAGAGGTACCAGGACTAGGAGAAATGTGGGTCTTAAAGAGGATGCAAGGGGTTTCTTATAGACTTAGAGAGTTAAGATATCAGTAATTAATTATTATAACCAGGTTAGTTGGGGGATTTAGTATCTATATTAGTATACTTGACTTCACTATGATTTGAATGCTTTTAGTGGTATCTGAACCTCTTTGTATTTTAAATACTTACAAGGTCAAAAGGTCTTCACCTGTCTGGTCTAAAGCTATAGTTGATTTAAATGTATGCAGAGCTATATTTTCAGATACATTTTTAGAGATCCATAAACAATTAATCCCCTTATCAGAGTTTGATCACTTTGCAAATCTAAGATAAATATTAGCAAAAGCTAGTATTTGTGTTTAGGGCTACAGTCTAGGCAGTTGAGGAACTTGAGATATTAAATCTATCCACCACCACCCCCACATGTCGTATTATTATTGACAGGACTAAATAGTGATAGGACTAGAGTTTCACATCTTCCCTGCCATTGAAAGTCTATGCCCTCTTCCCCTCCCCCCCTAGGTAACCACTGTAGTTTTCCCAATTTAAATATGGGTTGTGTTGTGTCTGGTTGTTTATTTTATGTATGTGTGTTCAATTCTCTAAATTCCACATATGAGTGAGACCATCCTGTAGTTTTCCTTTACTTCCTTGCTTATTTCACTGAGTATAATGTTCTCAAGTCTCATACATTTTATCCTAAAGGATGTAAAATCATCTTTTTTTTTTTATTGCTCAGTAGTTTTCCATTGAGTATATGCCCCATAACTTTTTAACCAGTCATCTGTGGAGGGAAATTTTCGTTGCTTCCAAACTTTTGCTATTGTAGATAATGTGGCTATGAATATGGGAATGCATATATCCCTTCAAAGTAGTGATATTATCTCTTTTGGATAAATGCCTAGGAGTAGGATTGCTGGGTCGTAAGGTATTTCCATGTTGTATTTGCTTAAGGATTCTCCATACTATTATCCATAATTGTTGTACCATTTTGCATTCCCACCAGCAGTGAAATAGAGTTCCTTTCTCTCTACATGCTTTCCAACATTTATCTCCTCCTGTTTTGTTGATGAAGGCCATTCTTAAAGGTGTGAGGTGATATCTCAATGTGGTTTTAATTTGCATTTCTCTGGTGATGAGTGAATTAGAGCATTTCTGCATATGTCTGTGGGCTATGTATATCTCTTTGGAGAACTGTCTATGCATGTCCTCTAACCATTTTTTTATTGGGTTGTTCCTTTTTGTTGAGCTGAATGAGTTATTTATTTTTTATATTTATTTGTTTTCCCTTTTGCTGCCTTTTGTTGTTGTTGTAGTTATTGTTGTTATTGATGTCATTGTTAGAGAGAAATGGAGAGAGGAGGGGAAGACAGAGAGGGGGAGAGAAAGATAGACACCTGCAGACCTGCTTCGCCACCTGTGAAGTGACTCCCCTGCAGGTGGGGAGGGCTAATAACTCATAAAAAAGGGCAGGAAATCTATTCTCTGATAAAATAGATTTTCAGGCAAAGAAAGTAATCAAAGATAGAGAAGAACATTACATGATCAATCCAACAAGAAGATGTGACCATCATTAATATTTATGCCCCCAACTTAGGAGGACCCAAAATATACAAAACAAACACTTACTGAATTCAAGGGAGACACTGATAGCAACACAATAATAGTAGGAGATTTCAACACATCACTCATAGCAAGAGACTGAACATATGGGCAAAAAATCAATAGAGAAATGGTGAACTTAAATGAAACCATAAATGAAATGGGCCTAATAGATGTATACAGGACTTTCCATCCCCAAAATAATGGATACAACATTCTTCTCAAGTACACATGGAACATTTTCAAGGATTGACCATATGCTGAGCCACAAAGACAGTCTAAACAGATATGTGAATATCAAAATTATAAAATACATCCTCTCAGACCACAAAGGCATGAAAACTAGAAATCAACCAAAAAAAAAAGAAAGAAATTCCCCAAAGCCTGGAGACTAAACAATATGCTGCTGAACAATAAATGTATCACTGAAGAGATCAAAAAAGAAATTAAGAATTATCTTAATGCCAATGTAAATGAAGAAACCAGTTACAAGATCCTTTGAGATGCAGCAAAAGCAGTGCTGAAAGGGAAGTTTATAGCAATACAGGCCCACATTCAGTAATAAACAGGAGAAATCACTAATAAACCACCTAACAACCCACCTCAGTCAACTAGAAGTAGATCAACAAAAAGAAACAATGTCAGCAGGAGACAGGAAATAGTCAAAGTCAGAGCAGAAATCAATGAAATAGTAAACAAGAAGACCATAAGAGCTGATTCTTTGAAAGGATAAATACAATAGATAAGCCACTAGCAACATTCACCAAGAGAAAAAGAGAGAATGCTTTGGTAAAATCACTCAAGAATGAAAGAAGAGATATTACTACAGATGAGGTAGAGATTCAAAAGATTATGCAATAATATTATGGACTGCCTTACTGTCCAAGATGGTGTGGGTCCGTGCCATGCACAGTCTGCCCAGAGTTCTGGTTTTGATCAACTGTGTCTTCCAACCCACTCCTGTTTCCCCAACAGTGTGTGCCGGCACCCACCTGAGGCTGTGGATTTTTTTTTTTTCAGCTGTAGATTATGTGTCCAACTCGATCTCTTGTGTACAATAGTTGTGTTGGGGAGAGCAGAGGTCTGATTGCAACTACTCCAAGCCTCCTGGCTCCTGGATGACTGACTTCCTTCCTTCCTTCCTTCCTTCCTTCCTTCCTTCCTTCCTTCCTTCCTTCCTTCCTTCCTTCCTTCCTTCCTTCCGTTTTCAGGGTTATTGCTGGGGCTCAGTACGTGTACTACAAGTCCACTGTTCCTGGAGGCCATTTTTTTTCCATTTTGTTCCCCTTGCTTTTATTGTTGTTATTACTGTTGTGGTTGTTATTATTGTTTCTGTTGTTGTATAGGACAGAGAGAAACCAAGAAAGGAGGGGAAGCCAGAGAAGGGAGAGACAGATAGACACCTGCAGACCTCCTTCACCCACTGCTTGTGAAGCAGTGGGGAGCACAGGGCTAGAACTGGTATCCTTAAGCTGGTCCTTGCACTTCATACCATGAGCCTTTAACCTGCTGTGCTACAGACCCCCACCCACCCACAAAGTCCAAGTATTTTTAAAAAGAATTTCCGCTAAATAGAGTATTACTATTGGGCTAGATCACTTAGCAGCACCCTGCTTTGTCACATGCAGGATCTGGGTTCCAGACTAGCTCCATCACCTCAGAGAAAGCTTTGGTGCTGTGATTCTCTCTCCCTCTCCCTCTCCCTCTCCCTCTCCCTCTCCCTCTCCCTCTCCCTCTCCCTCTCCCTCTCCCTCTCCCTCTCCCTCTCCCTCTCCCTCTCCCTTTCCCTCTTCCTATCCCTCTCCCTTTCCCTCTTCCTATCCCTATCCTTCTCCTTCTCCTTCTCTCTCTCTCTCTCTCTTCTCTCTCTCTCTCTTGCATTGCCTCTGAGTCACTCTATATGGAAAAGTCAACCTATAGTAGGGAAAGCCTAGTGACTATAAAAAGAGAAAAAAAAGGATATTATTGTATTTGAAGAGTAATGTGGGGCCAATTGGTGGTGCACCTTGTTGAGCGCATATGTTACAGTGCTCAAGGACCCAGGTTTGAGCCCCCGGTCCCCACCTGCAGGGGGACAGCTTTGTGAGTGGTGAAGCAGGGTTGCAGGTGTCTCTCTCCCTATCTCCTCCCTCCCCACTTGATTCCTGACTATTTCTATCCAACAGTTAAATAAAGATAATTAAATTTTTTTTAATTAAAAAAGTAATCTGGGAAAAGAAACTGTTAAAAGTATAGTTGCCTGACCTTTGGGTTTTTATTTTTATTTATTTATTTTTGTTACTAGGGTTTTTCCTGAGGCTTGGTGTCTACAGGATATAATTTTGATAGAAACAGAGAGGAGTGGAGGAGGTGGGGAGAGAGAGAAAGACAAGACTGACCCACTGTTTGTGAGGTTTTCCCCTACAGGAGAGACCATGTCTTTGAACCTCTGTCCTTAAGCATGGCAACTTATATACTCTACCAGTGGAAAGTGTGCCACTTTTCAGCTTATACCTGCAGGTTGTTAACCACTTTTCTTCCCATTAAAATAATATCTGTAAGGTGACCTTATGAAACAATAAAAGCCCAAGATCTTCTTGATAAGAATTTTGTGATGGATTCAAATTTAGAATATTTTATTCATGCAAGAAATATGTTTTTGTGCAAGACACTATTCTATATATCTGCAAAAACAAACGGAACAGCACAGATGAAATGTGTTGCTTTTAAGGGACTTGGATAGGATAGAGAAATTGAGAAAGGACGGGAAGACAGGTGTGAAGAGAAAGATAGACACCTGCACTACAGTTGGGGAGGAATTCAATAAAGAAGTGATTTGGGCAAGAGTTAACTCTTATGGTAAAAATGGGAAATGTAAGGCATTCCTTGGTGGACAGGGTGCACATATACGTAAGACGGACTGGAAAAGATTCAGTGATGAGGTGATATTGGGTCAAAACCTTTGGAAATCAGGGAGAAAAAATACAGGAAGTAGAGCAAGACTGTTTGTTGTGCAAGAGTTTAAGAACCAAAACAAGACAAACTAGAGGCCAGATGGGTAGGCTCAGGAGAGTACGGTGACAGGGGCCAGTTGATGCAGTAGGTGGACGGTGCTCATTCTGCTTATAGTCTACATAAATTCAATACAGAGTTATCAGTGAGAGGAGTGTCTGCTTTCTAAGCATAAAGTGAAATTTGTGCAGTTTGGTGACAGTGACAGTTCCATTACCCACATTAATATGTCTTCAGTTGATAGCGTATTGTGGTTTTGGTTAGACAGAAAATTCTAACTGGTTCAGAGGTGATAACACTTTGTACATAGCTCACTTTCAGCCCTAAATTCTCTTCCAGACAGATTACATTTGAAAATGGAGTTAGGTAGAAAAATATTTAATATTTAATTCAAAGTTGTATCTCTAGAGATATCAAACTGTGGTTCACATTGTTGTAAAACACTAGACAGAATATATTTTTCTAAGTGTTCAAAATAAATACAGGGCATAAAGAAGATGTATTAATCTAGTATATATATATATATATATATATATATATATATATATATATATGTATATATTTCCCTACTTGGTCTTGGTGACAGTATGTGATGAGTAGAGGAGCTTAGCCCTTGTGTGCTGTGATGCTGTATACATACAGCTTGGTCCAATTCATCAACAGATATTTTATGTTGCTCTACATTGTTTTTCAAAGGAACTAATTTAGAAGCATAATTTTCTTATACAATTAAGGTTTAACCGTGCGCACTATGATGACAGAATAAATGATTTGCCTGTCTCTATTAAATTAGAATGTCAGTGATCTTTTAAACTTAATGTATCTATTTAAATAAATAGATTTTTACAAAATATTTGAATGAAATTTTTCCAGTTTTTAAAAAGGTCATTATTGATTTAATAATGATTAAAGAAACTGTAAAATAACAAGGGTACAGTTTCATACAGTTCCCACTACCAGATTTCCATGATCTATACCCTTTATTGGAAGCTTCCATATTTTTTTTTTTTCCCCTTCCAGGGTTATTGCTGGGGCTTGGTGCCTGCACTATGAATCCACTGCTCCTGGAGGCCATGTTTTCCCATTTTGTTGCCCTTGTTGTTTATTGTTGTTGTTGTTGTTATTATTATTATTGTTGTCATAGCTGTCGTTGTTGCTGGATAGGACAGAGAGAAATCGAGAGAGGATGGGAAGACAGAGGGGGAGAGAAATATAGGTACCTGCAGACCTGCTTCACTGCCTGTGAAGTGATTCTCCTGCCGGTGGGAAGCTGGGGACTTGAACTGGGATCCTTAACGCTGGTCCTTGCACTTTGCACCATGTGCACTTAACCCACAGCGCTACCACCCGGCTCCCAGCTTCCATATTCTTTATCCCTCTGGGGATATTGACTAAAATTCTTTATGGGGTGCAGAAGGTGGACGGTCTGGCTTCTGTAATTCTCTGCAGGACATGGGTGGTATTTCTGGAACACATTAGTGATGTCGTCGGTCACCTAAATACATAACTGGGTTAGAAAATTTGTAGACCCTAAAGTAATGTGCATGCTTAAATCTCAAGCTGTGTCATTGGTGCATGAATGGTCATCATGATGATCTTTACTGTAGAGGATAACTTAATGTGAAGAGGGCCCTGGTGGTTCCTATTTATGTGGGTTTGAGTTCTGAAATGAGTTTGAAAAAGATCTTTTCCAGTCTGGCTTCGGGGTCCACTCCAACCAGGATTCAAGCATACCATCCTTGTATTATAGGGAGAAAACAGTGAAGGAAGATGATGAAAATGTTACTATTGTCACACCTAAATGTAGTTATTGTTAATAATTTCACATCTTTCCAGTGTTCTTAATATTAAATCATATATTATACACACTTAGTGTGACTTGTAAAAATAGGCTTATTGTAAATGGTGTTTTGTAAGCTTTTTTTTCTTTTACTTAACATGAGAATATGCTATCCTATCAATAAACATTTTCTAAACCTGTATTTGTTGGCTGAATAGAGTTTACTATATAAATGAGTAATAGTTCTATTCATAAAACCTTTATTCTAAGAGAAGAGTATTGTAGAAGACTGGGAGATCTTTTTGGACTGGCATTATGGAATGCTGATGCAGATCAGAAGTGTAACAAAGGAAGATGAAGCTCTGAAATTCATTTGCTTCAAATAGCCCTTGAGAGTTTCACTTCATGAGTAAGTATGCACACATCTGAGGTTGGCTTATGTGTATTAATTCTATTGAATTTGATTTCTCTTTACCAGATTTTTTTTACCTGCACTACAAAATGGCTCCTGGGTGGTCATTTTTTTCTCCCCCCTATTTTATCTGATAGGACAGAGAGAAATGAGAGGGGGGAGGGATAGAGGGAGAGAGGGAGGAAGGGAAAGAGGGAGACAGGGAAAGAGGGAGTGAGGGAGAGAAGGAGAGAGGGAGAGAGAGAGAGAGAGAGAGAGAGAGAGAGAGAGAGAGAGAAAGAGAGAGAGAATAACCTGAAGATCTACTTTGATGCTTGTGAAGCATCCCCCCTGCAGGTGGGGAGCTGGTCCTTAGGTCCTTGCGCTTAGTACTATGTTAGTTTCACCTGGTGGGCCACTGCCCAGCCCTTCTAGAATTTCTTCAAATAGATTATACTTGGTATTGATAAGAAAGACCTAAGACACCCACTACAGATTCAGTAGCTGGGTTTGATGTAAGATTCCAGAGAACCTATGGAACTCCTGAAAGGGGTATCATCAGAACAACAAAGTAGCTATTATTAAGAGTGCCACATTCTTGCAGATTGTAAAGTATGAGAAAGGCTTGATAATTCCTGTGGTTTAAAGATCAAGGTAATTTTTTTTTGTCTTGAGGGTTATTGCTGTGGCTCAGCGCCTATACCACAAACCCACTGCTCCTGGAGGCTGTTTTTTCCCCTTTTGTTGGCCTAGTTATTTTTATCATTGTTGTGGTTATTATTATTGTTATTTGCCAGGCTAGCTTCGCAGGCGGGAGACAGACGACCAGGGACTCATGGCTGAGCTGGGAAGCAGTATCTCTTTATTTATGTAGAACGCAGCGCAATCTAAGCCAAGCTATCTAAACTATATATAATCACAATCCCGTCCTTATATATATACTCGCCAAGTAGGGTGGAAACAGGATGTGATGTAGAGAGGGTGGAGTGAAAAGAGACTGGTGCAAATCAGGGTGTACTATGAGAGGGGGCGGAGCAAAAAGAGACCATGAACCAGTGGGGATTAAACCAATGCCCTGGAGGCAGGGCGATGCTTAGTTAACTTAACAGTGGTTATGTAAACAGCATACAGTGTTAAGCAGGGGGGATTACACCATTGAAACAGAAGGGGTTTTAGAAGCAGAATTAGAAGCATACCAACAGTTATTGGTGTCATTGTTGTTGGATAGGACAGAGAGATGGAGAGAGAAGGGGAGGACAGAGAGAAGGAAAGATAGACACCTGCAGACTTGCTTCACAGGTTGTGAAGTGACCCCCCTGCAGGTGGGGAGCTGGGGGCTCAAACCAGGATCCTTAAACCATTCCTTGTGCTTTGTGGCATGTGTGCTTAACTCATTGCACTACTGCTCAACCCCCGATCAAGGTAATTTCTGACTGCACATAAACATTGTTTCTATCCTTGTGCAGGACTCCTCACTTTTCTCCTATTGTATAAAAGAAGTTGTGAAGATCACAAAGTTCTCTGGCTATTTCTATGACTCTCTATTAAAATATGTATCTTATCATAGACTCAAAAGTCATGCTTAAGAATGTTTGCTACCCTTAAATGGTTTAATGTGGCCCATACCTCTATAGGACAGTTCTCCATTTTAATTGAAAATTGCCATGGTGCTGGGTGGTGGCACCCCTGGTTGAGCGCAAGTTACAGTGTGCATGGACCCAGGTTGGAATCCCCAGTCCTTACCTGCAGGGGTAAAGTTTTGCGAGTGGTGAAGCAGTGCTGCAGGTGTCTCTATATTTGTCTTCCTCTCTATTTCTTTCTACCCTCTTGATTTCTGGCTGTCTCAATCCAATTAATAATAATAATAATAATAATAGTAATGATGAAAATGGCCCTAAACACAACATTTATTCAAGGGAAGTATTACTCACGTCATAAAGCTAGTGCCTGCTCTTCCTTACCTTTTTCCTATTTGCAATGTGTTTCTCCCCCATTTTACTCTCTCATTGAAGAAGCCCATCTCTATTTAATTTTGCTCTTCAAATCCATTGGTGCAATTATGCTTCTCATATGAAATGTCTGCTCCACAAAAGGACAGTTTTTTCAATCCTTTATTTCAGTTGGTGTTCCTTGCTCCTGCACTGAAAGGATATAATTAGGGTAGCAACCCTTTCTGTGAGGTCTAATCCTGTCCTATGAACCTTTTCTCTCAAAGAAATGTGGTTGTAGTCAGAACCTTTGGGATAGAGCACTGAACTTCTGTCTTTGTGGGATAGCTTCTGCAGTTGTGTCTGCCTGCATTTCCAAGCAGCTTCCAGTGCCTCTCCCAGTAGCCTGGGATAATGCAGACTTTTTCAATAATCCTACTTCTGCTAGTGTATCTTTTTCTGATAGTGTTTATCTGAGTTCTCATAGTGGATCTCAGAAAGCTCAGGCAATGGTGCAGAGAGGCATGCTAAATGCCTCCCCTCAGACACAGATCTTGGGGAACTGTCCACTTCTGGTAGCAGGTGGAGGATAGTGGGTTAGTGGGCTAATAATCTCATGCATGACTCAGGTTATGAGAGTGCTCCAGAATCAAACATTACACCTAGCACTGGAATATAGGCTGTCAACAAAGAAGAGACCCATTGACTGATCTCTTAAATAGGAAGATGTTGGTAAAGCAATTACTTATGTCTTCAAATAGGGATTTTTTTTTTCTTGGTTCTAGAATGAATTCAGTCTGAGCAGGGAAGTTCACAACTACTCTAAGAGTTCACTGTCAGCTTTTCAGTGGAGAACATGTACTGAGGAATCATTACCTGTATTGAACTCTTTCTTTTTTATTCCTCTCTGCCTTTTTTCCCCTACTCAGTTTCCTGTGTGATTGGTAGAATTTATTTATTTATTTATTTATTTGTTTATTTATTTATTTATTTATTTATCTTTTCAATACATGAATGAACTCAGAAATGTAAGGGAAAGTCTCAAAGACAAGAAATGACAGAAGAGTAGTAAGCTAGAGACAGGTCTGCATGTTTCCCCTGACTCAGACTTGATTTTTGAAAGGGATATGTTTGAAAAAAAAGAGACACAATGTGTGACCTAGCCAGATGACAGGTCAGGTTAGTGGATTCAGTGTAAAATCTGGATAGGGACTGGGCAGTGGTGCACCTGGTTGAGTGTGCATGTTACAATGTTTAAGGACCAAGGTTCAAACCCCTGGCCCCCACCTGCAGAAGCAAAGCTTTGTGAGCCATGAAACAGGGCTGCAGGTGTCTCTCTGTCTCTCTCCCTTTTCTTTTTTAAAAGCATTTAAATTTATTTTTAATCTTCATTTATTTATTGGATAGAGACATCCAGAAATAGAGACAGAAGGGGAAGATAGGGACAGAGACAGAGAGACACATGCAACACTGCTTCACTACTTGCAAAGCTTTCCCTCTGCAGGTGGGAACCAGGGGCTCAAATCTGGGTCCTTGAGCTGTAACATGTGACTTAACCAGGTGTGCCACCACTTTGCCTCTCTCTCCCTTTCTATCAATCCCTTCCATCTTGATTTCTGGCTGTCTCTATCCAATAAATAAATAAGGATAATTTAAAAAATCTGAATATCAACATTACTGGAGATTTAGCTAAGGAAATGTGACTTTCCTTTAGAGAGAAACAAAAAATATATGTTTCCTTACCCTTTAAACAACAGTCAAATGAAGAACCCTCAACTGAGTGAGGTACACCACCTAGAATTATTGATAGTTGCACTATCAGTCAGTTTTTGATACAGGATCTTTATTCTAGTATGGAATGAAGATTATCCCAAATGACATTTCGAGGTTTTGTGACTGATAGATTACTAGGACATAACAGAAGCAAGTAAATATTAGTTCTATTGGAACAGACTTTAAGCTCAGTTCTTAAAAGACTTTTAAAGATGAATCTATGAGGAAGAAATGTCAGCATTTCAGAGTCACTCAAAACAAAAATGAGTTACAAGTCACCCTGAATGAAATTTGGCAAAAATAACCCACTTGGCCTACAAAGACTGAAGGTTCAATATTATTTAATATGAAGTATGAATTGTCTATCAAGACATGGATGAGAGTGTTTGAATTGTGATGACAAACAAGTGACTGTGAGAACTGTTTGGGCAGATGAATAAAGCAAGGATGGAGCAATAAGAAATTTTCATAAGGAATTGGCTAGTCTCAACTGATTGGGAGAAAAGAGACATGGAAATTGAGAGTATTCAGCCTTTTCTGTTTAAATTGGTTATACTAGTAACCACTTTAGCAGGAGCTGGTTATCTCTTACATACTCCATGGTTGGATATCATTCAACATATCCACAGTAGATTTTATTTTCATTTGTGTTTATTTATATATTTATTATTTAATTTATTTATTATTGGATAGAGACAGAGAAATTGAGAGGGGTGGAGGAGATAGAAAGACAGACACTTGCAGCCCTGCCCCACCACTTGTGAAGCTTTACCCATGTAGGTGGGGACTGGGGGCTTGAACCTGGCTCCTTGCACTGTAATGTTTCTGTTTAACCAGGTGTGCCCCTGCTTGGCCCCCACAATGGACTTTTACAATAGACTCTTGGTGTCAAATTAGAAAGAAAAGTGATCCTACCAAGCAGAATAAGAGGTGAAAGAAAAATTATCTGCCTTGCCAGCACAATTAACTCCCACACTTAGAATTCTAGCCCACTTTCTTCTTATCAAGCACATCCTTCTACCAAGCCCTTGAAAGTTCTACATCCTATCAAGTCAGTTGATATAGTGAGAAGAGCAAGGACCATTCTGAGACAGTCAGAGGCTGTGGTTGACTTGAGTCACTGAGAAAGGATTGTTGACAGAGTCAGTGAGTCATCAGATTTGGTGATCCCAGTGGAGACAGCTTGAACAGAACAGTTCATTGGAAGACCTAACAAAACTGCCAGGGAAATCAGCAGACAGTCTTAATTTCACCACCCAAACCTGTGAGCCCACTGGACACCCTTTTTTTGTGTGTGTTTCCAAAGATCGTGGGAAGCGCTGAACTGAATATCATGCTCTCTAAGGGGCGGTTCCAAAGACAGGCTCACAAGGACATTTTTGCTTGGGTCTATTGTTGTCTTGATCTCATACTGAGAAGTGTCTCTTGATTCACTTAGAAACTTGTTACAGTCTAACAACTAAGTTTCACGTTTTACTCTCATGGCAATGCCTCCCTCCACTTCAATGCCTCCCACTCCAGGTTTTTGTTGCCTCAGGGACCCTGCATTTTCTGTCTCAGTGACTGAAACATTGTTTCTCCAACTTTGAGTGGATGGCTCTCTCTCTCTCTCTCTCTCTCTCTCTCACTCATTTAATCTTAAGTAGGTTGCTGTTAATCGAATTAGCACCTTCCTTTCTGTGGTATCATCTGCCAAAGTCCAAAAGGACACAAGACAACACCTTTGTCTGTTCCTCTGCAGGAAAAGCTCCTAGAAGAAATATCAGATCTTGTCTTGTTATTTCTTTTTAAAAATTTTAAAAGACATTTTATTTTATTTTTCATGAGAGGGGAGAGAGAAAGGGACCGATACCAGAGCCCTGCTCAGCTTTGTCCTATTGTGGTGCTGGGGATTGAACCTGGGGCCTTCGAGCCTCAGAGCCTCAGGCATGAAAGTCTTTTGCAGAACCACTGTACTGTCTTCCCTGCCTCCTTCTCCTGTTCCTCATTGTGGTCGTTGTTATTGGTTATTATTATTAGTAGTAGTATTAATAATATTATTATTATTATTATAGATTTTCCCCAGAGCCCTGCTCAGCTCTGATGTGACTGGGGGTTGAACCTGGGACCTCAGAGACTCAGGCAAGGAAGTCTTTTGTAGAAACATGATGCTGCTTTTGCAGCCTGGAGATCATGACTTCTTCACAATCCTCTGGGTCTGGAGTACCTAGCCTGGGGTACTTAATGGATAGTTTGAGAGTGATTAGATGCATTTCTTCTCATCTTCCAATGATCGTGATGATGATTATTATTTTTTGCTTTTTATTTATTGTTATTATTTTTGTTGCTGTACAATTATTATTTTGAGTGTGTGCTGGGCTAGCTTTGCGGGAGAGAGAGGAGGCCAGGAAGTTGTGGTAGAGCAGGAACACAAATCTTTATTCATGTGGATGCCCCAGAGTCGGATGTGAGCCCAGGAGGTTTAGGCCATGTGGAGCTAGCAGAATGGCCGCCTCCCATTATGCACGCCATCCCTTCTCCAGGTTGGGACTCGGAAGAGAAAGAGAGAGAGAACCGAAACAGAAGTGACTTTTATAGGAGAATTCCGGAAGTGGCAAGTCGGGACAGAATTGGCTAGGAAAGGGGGTGGAGAAAACAAGGCACTTGGGAAGGTAGAATGCTTCTGTAGCAATGGTTGCTAGGGTTTTAGCTGGTGAGAATGGGCGATACCCTGAGGGGGTAATGTGGTGGTTGAGGAGTCATTTTTAAAACAAGGCAAAAGACTGATATGTAAATAATAATACTCGCATGGAAATATGGTGGTTTGTGGGTCCTGCCTAACTCAACCACATCTGTACAATATCCCAACAAGTGTGTTGACTTCTTGTTTTGGAACATGATGACTCACCATTTTTCTTTGCTCTGATGCCTTGATGAAAGTATAAGGAAAGTAACAAAGGTCAACTGTACTGGCATTCTATATGCCTCACTTTGCAGACCCCAAACCTTTCCCTATAGTTAGAGCTATAGTATATCCTAGGTCCTGGTTGAGACCTACATCAACTCTTTCTATAAAGGCCTAAGATGATCATAGTAATTACAAATGAAAATGGGATGATATGAAGTTAAGTCTTTTGTATGTTTTTAGTTCAAAAAGTCTCATCCAACAATCCATTATGACATTTTCAATATTTCATCCAGATGGTCTGTTTGGGCCTGAGCTCCTGGAGATACATGTGTGGGGCTGGAACATAGGGCAATTTTTAGTTCTGCAGAATACTGTGGGCTGAACTAGGCATTTTGGAAGTTACTGAATGAACTTTCTCTAAAAGGATATATATATATATATATAAATATATATTAAAGAAACAGGATACATTAAAGTTCAGTTGGCCCAGCCCAGACTACAAAGTCACCATCTCCTACTAAGCAAGTACTAAGAGTGATTCTTTGGAGCGGCTATTTAGGAAACCCCTAATGTAATACGTCAGTGAATTAAGTGCAGACTATTTAAGCTATATGAATTTAAATTACTTCTCTTTTTGTGAATTGGGGTAAATACTTTAGTAAGAAAGCATCAAGTGAAATATCTCCTGGGAAGTCTGACTGAGCTATATATTTCTCAGGCTGGGCATTCAGAATTTAGAGAGGTACTTCTGAAGCTAGATGGCTAATCTGTTTGGATTTTACAGAAATTGACAATGAAATCTGAAGAAGTGTCTTGCCTGTGAACTGTTAATTGAAGGATTGCCTTTTCTTTTCACAATTCACCTTGCTTAAACACAATTTTTCCTGCATATCCATTTCCCTCTTTGTAAAAAGATAATGTACTATCCTTGAACAGAATATCTCAATAAACTCCAGCACTAAAACATATCGTCTCACAGATGATTCAAAACACGTTAACAACTTTCTTGTTGACAGCAGTGTGCCATAACTCTGCAGATCTGTCTGCAATGAATCAAGCCAGAATTTTGTCTCTGCACTGCTCATCTCTGGCTAATGGTGGTGCCAGGAACTGAAGAATCTTCTGGTGGCTCAGTCATGGGAGTCTGCTGCCTTATTGCTGATACTACCACCACAGTCCTGGTTTGAAAGTCATTATTTCAGTGACTATTATAGGATGTAGTTTCCTAAAGGAATCATCATTTTTCCCCATACTGTTTTGGTGGTGGTGATGATGATGATGATGATGATGATATTGATTTTAATATGCATACCACTGTTGAATGACTTCCCCTGGGCACTTTTTAAATTCTTTATTTATTTTTTTAATATTTTTAATTTATTGTATTATTGGGTAGAGACAGAGAGAAATTGAGAGGGGAGGAGGAGATAGAGTGGGAGAGAGACAGAGACAGAGTGATGCCTACAGCCCTGTTGCACCACTCCTGAAGCTTCCCCCCTGCAGGTGGGGACCAGGGGCTTGAACCTGGATCCTTGCACACTTTATTGTATGTGCTTAACCAGGTGCACCACCACCTGGCCCTTATTCTTTATTTCTTTGGGAGAAAGGAAGAGATAGAAAAGAGAGATATCACAACACCACCTCATTACCACCTGTGGTGTTTCCCTGGTGCTGCCCATGTAATGTTGTAATGTAATGTTGGAGCTTTAATCTAAGACCTCAGTCTCAGCAATATTCATGCTCTACCCCATGATCTATTTCCTGACCCTTGCATAGATAATTCTTTTTCTTTTCTTTTTACTGTGGGGGTGGGGGTGGGTTAATTGGTTACGGTACAGTTGTTGGAAAACGCTAGAAGAAGAAGTACAGTTGTTGACCCATGGGTACAGTTTCTCACCTCCCAGTGAGTGTTCCTTGCAGAACCCTCTCACCCACAATATAGGTCCTTTTATACCACCATGCAGCAGGCCCCCAAGGTTCTCTCCTTTTCTCTTCTCCTCTCTCCTGAGGCCTTTGCTTTGGAGTAATACTCCACAGCCAGTCAGGGGTTTACTTTGTGTTTTCTCTCACTGTCCTTATTTCTTAATTTCTACCTGTGAGTGAGATCATTTTACCTACATATCAGAAGTACAGAAGGTGGTTTGAAAAAAGACATAGGGCACTACTCCAGAACTAAAACAATAGAATGTCTGAACATCTGAAAGTCAGAGCATCTGTATTTTAACAGATTTCCCAGGCAGTTCTCATATCTTCTGCGTTTACCACCCTTGAGTGCAGCTGGTGTTAGTGGAGAATGACTCAATTTAATCAACGTCTTAAAGTTCAGATGTAAACATTATGTTTTTACTTTTCTTTGGTTTCTGTGGCATCATTCTCAGTGTCTGACTTATTAGTGTTTCCTTGTACCCTCCATGTGCTCTTTTCTCAACCATTGCCTTGAAGCCAGTAGCAGAGTTTGCAGGCATTTTCATTTCCTCCCTCTCTTGTGCCTAAAGTGCCCCAGATCACAAGACTGTCATGTCATATGAGTTTCAGTTCAATGAAAAGAAGGTTTCAGAGGCCTTTTATTATTCAGTCAGTGCACTGTAGGGTTAAGTGGAATCAGTTAAGTGGTCTGCAGTCTAGTGGCTGATTTCACACTTTTGATCCCTGCAAAATAGACAAGAAAATCCTTTGGGAAAGTTGCTTTTTGCTGTGATCATCAGACAGACAGACAGACAGACAGACACACACATACACACTCAAATATTTCTTATTTTTCTTATCAGAGATAGAGCTTCTTTTTTCTTTTTTTTAATATTTATTTTATTCCCTTTTGTTGCCCTTGTTGTTTTATTGTTGTAGTTATTATTGTTGTTGTCGTTGTTGGATAGGACAGAGAGAAATGGAGAGAGGAGGGGAAGACAGAGAGGAGGAAAGAAAGATAGACACTTGCAGACCTGCTTCACCACCTGTGAATCGACTCCCCTGCAGGTGGGGAGCCGGAGTTCGAATCGGGATCCTTATGCCGGTCCTTGTGCTTTGCGCCACCTGCGCTTAACCTGTTGTGCTACAGCCCGACTCCCGAGCTTCTTTTTTTCTTGATGCGTCTAGATTTATGGATCATATCTTTTCTGCATGTTCCCTTCCCTCAACTACTAGTATCTCTTACCTGGTTTTATATCATATCTACTCCTTATTTTAAATTTGGGATTTTGTTTGTTTATTAATCTCAACAAGATTATTAGAGGATTTCCATGCACTTTCCTACAGTTCATGTTCTCTTATTTGGGACAAATTAGATAACAATGAGCAACAGTGCATCTGCAAAAAAAACAAATGATAAATAATATTTTATGGAAATATATTTTGATAGAACTGAAACTAGAACTTGACTCTCTAGTTTCCTTACTGTCATTCTTCAATTTTTCTACTATGTTGTATTTTTTAAATTTTAATTGACTTTAGCATAATATTGAATCATTGATATTCTTTTTACTTCATTTAAAGTCTTGCATTGTGTAACTTAATTTTTTTCCTAAAGTGCTTTTTGATCTCTTGATGCTATTTAGTTGGTAGACCATCCAGTTTCCTTTCCCTAGTATAACCCCGCCCAAACCTCAGGTAAGAAGCAAATAATAGAGCACTGTGGAACTTCCACCAGGATTTCTTACAGATAGGGGAAAGAAGAGACTGCATTTGTAGCAATTAATAGGATAGACAATTGCATTTTATTTTATTTCACTGTGCAGACTCTGGCATTATTTTCTCTGTGATAGCTGCTTACCTTGTAGAATACACCACTAAGAACAGTAACCTTAACAAGCTGTACTGCTATGTCCACATTCCTATAATTCTCCAGGAATTCAGTGTGGTGACCCTTCCCTCAGTCATCCAAAGACCTGCATTTTATCCTTTCTGAAAATAAGCCACTAGTTGTTTGTAGATTAGATGAGGGAAGAGAATTTTGCAACTCGACTGCATTTTAAGCTGGGTTTTCAGCAGTCTTGGGTCTCTGACCTCACTTTTTTTCCTTCCTCCCTCCCATCCTTCTTGAAGCTGATACCTCAGATACCTGTATGCTTAAAGTTTTTCCTATTGAGCAGACTATTTTGAGCACTCCCCAGTAGGATTCAGCCTACTCAGGCCTGCTGCATGAGTTAACTGGTCTCCCTCAGATACTTGCCTGCAAATTGCTGCCACTGCTATTCTTTTCCACTGTTTTTTGTTCTCAAAAATTGATACCATTAACAGAAAAGTGCTTTTGGTCATTTCAGTGGATTTTCAGAAAAATAAATTGGCAAATGTATATTTTAAATCTGTCATTTTTGAGTCAAACTACTCTTTTTTTTTTAAATTTATTTTAAAAAGGAGACATTAACAAAACCATAGAATAAGAGGAGTACAACTCCACACAATTTCCACCACCAGATCTCCGTATCCCATCCCCTCCCTTGATAGCTTTCCTATTCTGTATTCCTCTGGGAGTATGTACCCAAGGTCATTGTGGGATGCAGAAGGTGGAAGGTCTGGCTTCTGTAACTGCTTCCCCGCTGAACATGGGCAGTGACTGGTCAATCCATACTCCTAGCCTGCCTCTCTTTTTTCCTAGTAGGGTGGGGCTCTGGGGAATCAGAGCTCCAGGACACATTGGTGGGGTCATCTGTCCAGGGAAGTCTGGTGGGCACTTTCAAGTAATAAGATGGGTTCCTCCCACGCCTATTTTCAGTGCTCAGGTTGTTTGCAGCTTAATTCAGCTGAGGAGATTTACAGAGCTAAGGTGGTCAAAGTTCAGTTTCAAGTAAGCTCAGAGTTTTAGATGCAAGTAGAATTGAGTCATGATGTTTTGGAGTAAAAGTTAACTAAGTAAATGTGGTTGATCTAGATGTTCTGTTGTGTTTCATGTTGGGAACATGTGTAAGCCTGATAGAGCTTAGGGAGAACCACCCCCATCTTTGGATGGAGGTCTGAGAAGATAACCTCTTGGTAAGTCTCTCTCAACCGAGGTGAGCATAAGAGGGGAAACTCAGACTTGGTTCTTTCCTTCTTGACTCTCAGGTCCACAGATACCCCAGTACTTCTCTCCATTAACCACAAGCCACATGGCCGCAGATTCACTTATTCAAAGTCACCTTCTGATCACAGAAGAATACACCTTATCACACACTTCATCACACACCTCAGACCCCAGACAAGAGAAATTCCAAACTATATGGCCTTTTGATATTCATCTTCTCTCTGTCTCACCCTACGGGTTCAACCCCTATGCTTCTCTCAAATACCTTTGGATAATTAAGTTGCTTGTGTCATGGAAAATAATTGTCTTGTATCTCATCAATTCCTGTCATACCACCCCCCTACCTTAGGGGCATGCTGACTGTTAAGAAACCTGTAATTTCTGACATATTTCAACAATAATTACCTCCATTGCTTTTCTATTTCACTCATGTCCACTTTGCTAATAAACAGACTCTAGGATTCTGGGATTCTAGGACTCAGATTCTAGGCATGCTAAGAATCCCCTGGTGTTGTATGCTTTACATTGGGTAGTTCTCCCCCGCCGAGAGAATTAGATCAGTCCAGTTAGTTTCGCGGGCCTGCTTGGCCCCGCCCCGAAGGAACCCCGCCAGAGTTCCAGAGTTGGAGAGTTCCAGGGTTCCAGAGTTGCAGAGTAAGAGAGAGTGCTTGCGCCGCCGCAAAGAGACAGCAGAGTTCTGTTTGGTGATTAGTTTGGTTTAGTTTATGAATCGTTGTTCCTGAATAAAGAAATACAGCTTCCCTGCCCAGCCATATGTCTCTGTTACCCGCCCGTGAAGCTAGCCCGCCCGGCTAGAGTCTACGAATTTTAACAACAAATGGCGCCCACGTGGACCTGACCTGCGCATCTCTCAGATAAGTAAAGACAATTTGGCTACCTATGCACTATGGCCTTCTCTTCTGCTTGTGAAGAGATCTCCAAAGGCCTCTGCTCTTTCTTCACGAGACTGTTTTGCTGTTTCTGGAACATTTATCTCTGGACCACTCTGTGGTTTCCACTCTCTCGGGCGAACTCAGAACAGCCAGCAGGAAGAGCCAGCGGGAGGGAGGCGAGGCACGGAGCTGCTGTTTCCACCTGGTTAAACAGCCAGCCAGCCGGCTGCACCCAGACAACCCCGCGCACCGCGCCCGCAGCCCCGCAGCCCCGCAGCCCGCAGGAGGCCGACGCCAGCACACAAGAGCCCCAAGAGCCTGACGCCAGCACGCAGGAGGCTGACGCCAGCACACAGGAGCCCAATGCCAGCACTCAGGAGCCTGATGCCAGCACGCTAGAGCCCGATGCCAACACGCTGGAGCCCAATTCCACCACGCAGGAGCCTGATGCCAGCACGCAGGCCAGCCCACAGGAGCCGGCTCTCCACCGCGTGGCGCAGGGCACTGGACGCGTGATCCCTCCACGCTGCTCGGCCACTGCGAGCAGGGCAGCAGACATGGCAGGGCCATGGGGCAGGGCCGTGGCGGCCTATCATGGCCGCCACCCCTGGGCTCCTAGCACGCCTTCTACAAAACTGGCCCGCCTGCCCTCTTGCTATGAATTCTAGACCTCCTGGACCCCCAGGCTCCCTGCCAAAACTGGGCACACGAGATCTCCAGCCGCTGGTCTGGTCTGAAGGCAGACAAGCTAGAGTACGCAGAGATTCGTGCAGAGATCACAACCTGCAATTCCTTGAAGTGGAGCTGCGCGAGAAGCCACCTCCGGATGGTGAACCCCCCCCCCCCCAACAACTAAGACAGTACAGATTTAAATTCGTGTTTGAAATGACATGTCTTTGTAACAAAGGTTTCTCTCCTTGTGTATTAATGACCATGTTTATGTGTATGTTTAAAGTTTGGTAAACAATAACTTTAAGGCTAAATTCTTACTAGACAAAGTTAAATGAAAAAGGTTTTCAACATAATTCTCATAAAGATAAAATTAACTTACATTTAAAGTCTGAGGTAAAAATTAGTTAACAATCAATATATTTTAACTAAGTTGGTCTAAACAAAAGGTTAAATAGACTTGTTGATATGTAAAACTCTCCATTACCTTATCTATTAGAAATGGTAGATCGCACAATGGCTATGCTTAATTATTCTCATGCCTGAGGTTTCCTTTCCTGAGTACAACGTGACTCCATCTTGAATAGGTGTAACAAAAGGTTAAAAAGACGTTGTTGCTATGTAAAAGTCTCAAATTCCTTCTCTATTAAAACATTAGATTGTGCTGTGGATATGCTAATAACAAGTTTTGTTTCATAGTAAGTAAATTGCAGCCAGCTGCCTTTGGGACTCTAGGTCATTCCCCGCCCCCATGCAAATGTCCGTCGAGAAAGTACGCCCCCCAGAGGCAAGAAATGTTTTTTTTTAAGCTGATAAAGTTTTGCCCACAGAGGCAAAAAATGGCCGGCCCTCTCAGGCCTTCCCTTGGCAACACACTGGTTCTTGTTACTTGCTTATATGTTTCTCCATGTTTGTGCCAGTTTCTTTTTTTAAAAATGCCTGTATGATATATGTTTCTGTTCACCCCACACCCTTGATACTATAGTCATTTAGTTAAAAAGAAAAGGGGGAATTGTTGTATGCTTTACATTGGGTAGTTCTCCCCCGCCGAGAGAATTAGATCAGTCCAGTTAGTTTCGCGAGCCTGCTTGGCCCAGACCCGAAGGAACCCCGCCAGAGTTCCAGAGTTCCACAGTTGGAGAGTTGCAGAGTAATAGAGTTCCAGGGTTCCAGAGTTGCATAGTAAGAGAGAGTGCTTGCGCCGCCGCAAAGAGACAGCAGAGTTCTGTTTGGTGATTAGTTTGGTTTAGTTTATGAATCGTTGTTCCTGAATAAAGAAATACAGCTTCCCTGCCCAGCCGTATGTCTCTGGTCGTCTCTGTTACCCGCCCGTGAAGCTAGCCCGCCTGGCTAGAGTCTACGAATTTTAACAACACCCTGGTGTCTTTTACTTCGTGTCACCCCTGTCGTGAGCGAGAAAGAATGAGCCCGTTACATTTCTCTGGAGACCACCCCGCCGGAAAGGGAGAGAGATACCCCAAAAGTTTCAGTGTGCATCTTGGCCCTAATGAAAATGTACAGATATGGGCCCCTATTTAGAACTTGATGCAAGTGTGGTCCTCGATGTCTCTGTTGTTGTAAGGTAGTATTATTTGCTTATTTATTGTCACTGGAGCTTTTCTTCTGCATTGTTCTACAACTCCCAGTAAACTTTTTTTTTCTTTTTCCCGAGAGAGAGAGAGAGATAAAAGGACAGACACCACAAAATTTTCTTTCCAAGATAATTATATTCACCCAATTCTTTCCACTAGACCAAATATCTTTCACTATCAAATTCCATCTTTATGTTTAAAGTTTAAGACAATAGTTCTTTAGTTGGTGTGTTAATTGTAAAACCTTAGATGCTCTAAGGTTTCAATTAGTCGATGAGAGAGCAATGGAAATAAAAATTGCTCTTAGTTGTCTCTACTCCACCATGCCTATACCTACTTCTTACTCACCTTCCTAGTGCTAAATGAAGTACATATTTGGTCTTCATATAATATTTTATTTGGAAAAAAGCAATTCTTGTTGGTATGCCATATTTTTACATGTCCTTTATCTCCCTAGAATTGTTGTCTAAGTAACCACTTAGTTAAAATGAAAGTTAAAGTGTGAATTATTTTAGTAGCTTGCTTCGCTGTGTTTCTACTGAACGGATGATCATGATAAAAATAGAGAAACACAGGGTGTTTTTTTTTTTTTTTTTTTTTTAGATAGATGGGTCTATCTTGACATGTTGAGATCACAGATCTTAGCTTTCCTCACTTTCTGGTCATCAGTTGAAAATCAAACCAGCAGGGCTGAGCAGTGGCCCATTAGTGCATATGTTACCCAGCAGGACTCAGGCCTGAGCCCCCAGTCCTTACCTGCAGAAAAAGCTTCAGAGTGGTAGAACAGTGACGCTGATGTCTGTTTTCCTCTCTCTCTCTCTCTCTCTCTCTCTACATGTATATGAAGATAAGAGAGACAGAAAGAAACAAAGAGAAGAAGAAAGACATGGCTGCCAGGAATAGTGACATTGTCATGCAGGTGCTGTGCCCCAGTGATAA
The DNA here is from genome assembly GCF_950295315.1 of Erinaceus europaeus. Taxonomy (NCBI): domain Eukaryota; kingdom Metazoa; phylum Chordata; class Mammalia; order Eulipotyphla; family Erinaceidae; genus Erinaceus; species Erinaceus europaeus. The sequence continues at coordinate 103,250,913 of NC_080164.1, read as the reverse complement.
CACTGATTGCAAATAATTAATAATAATATAAATTAGATAATATAAAATACATAAAGTGAAAACAATAATGATGATAATAATTATTTTTAATTTATTTATTTTAAAAAGGAGACATTAACAAAACTGTAGGATAGGAGGGGTACAACTCCACACAATTCCCACCGCCAGATCTCTATATCCTATCTCCTCCCCTGATAGCTTTCCTATTCTTTATCCCTCTGGGAGTATGGACCCAAGGTCATTGTGGGTTGCAGAAGGTGGAAGGTTTGGCTTCTGTAATTGCTTTGCCGCTGAACATGAGCGTTGACTGGTCGATTCATACTCCTAGCCTGCTAGGGTGGGTCTCTGGGGAAGTGGAGCTCCAGTACACGCTGGCGGGGTAGTCTGTCCAGGGAAGTCTGGTTGGCATCCTGCTGGCATCTGGAACCTGGTGGCTGAAAAGAGAGTTAACATACAAAGCCAAACAAATTGTTGACCAGTCATGGACTTAAAGGCTGGAATAGTGCAGATGAAGTGTTGGGGGTGGGTACTCACTGCAGACTGTTGTGTACTTTTGCTTTCAGGTATATATTTTCCCCTAGTTTATGGATACGTGTGAACATATGCTCTATCTCAGGGGACCTGGTCTATATCTAGGTTTTGGGACTTTGTTAGGAAGTGAACCACCTGGAGTGGAATTAGAGAATACTGTGAAAGGAGCACTCTCACCGGAGTAATGAAGCTGAAGGGTTGTCATTCCACACCTGAAGTCTCTGGACACAGTCTGAAGTGAAGCATGCTGAGGTTGCACTCATTCTGTTGATTAGGTTGTGATCAGCGGATGCAGTATTATTTGATATAAATTGAGAGAAGTATGCAGGAAAGTGAGCCCCACCCTAAGGTTCCAGGACTGGGGGAAATATAGGCTCTATAGTGGAAATGTGAGGTTCCTGCTGTCTTAGGGTTCAAGAAGACAATGGATAGTTATTGTTATCACCACATTATTTGGTAATTGAGTTAACTTTGAAAAGTCCCTTTGTTAGGACTTGCTGTACAATACCCAACATCTTGTATATGGCTGTGCCACTGGTTGCTTTTATTCTCCCTGGACTAGGCTTTTGAGAGAGTCAACATATTAGTAATAATATGAATGTATTTATATGCATATATAAATAAAATAAATAATATAAATTAGATAATATAAATATACATAAATTTTAAAAATTATTATTTTTTTAAAAAGAGAAAATCAAAGCAGATAGGCAAGATTGCTGACTTGACTAATAAACTTGCTTTGTCATGAGCTCTACCCAAAGTCCAGCCTAGCCCCTACCACACTGAGGGGTGCTCAGTGCTGGGTTGTCTTTCTGTCTCTCTAGCTTTCTGTTTAAACAAGTAGATCTGAACAAACATGTAGGTTCAGCCACCTCTCTGTCTCTATCCTCAGTTTCTTATCAGCCCCTTGTCAGATCTGCCACTTCCTGGAGCTTTCAGATCACCCACCCCAGACTGTGTCAGGCCCTTAAGACTAAGCAGGACCTACATTCCAGGTGAGAGTGTTTAGTAGGCAACTGTCCTGGGAGATGAGAAATTATACTCATGTGCCCATAATCTTTAATAAACAGATAAAAATATAGCACATTAATTGTAAGTTATGATAGAAAAACTTTTGGCATTTACCATTTTCTTCAGAAATAGTTATGCTTTTAGTTGTTAGTATAGCAAAAACATAGTATTCCCTGCACAAATATATCAGAATGTTCTAGAACATTTCTAAAAAGGATTTGATTTTCTTTAATGTCTCACTTTCATCTCTGGTTGCTACTGATAATAGGAGGTCCACTGTGATGATATTAAATTATGCCATTTCAGATTAGCAGAATTAGTTCTTAGTTACTTGCTGGGTATATATATAACTGCATCCCCCTTTTATTTTCTTTTCTCACAGAAAGGAAATGATAATAAATCTGTTCATTTAACAAATATATGTTACAGCATCAGAAAAATGTTTGCTGTAGGGCTACTCATTGTTGAGTGAGTGTAATATTAAAATAAATTATGAGTGATTATCTTGAGTTTATTGCCTTGGGAGTATTTAACATTCTCACATATGCTTTTATTGCACATCTAAAATTATGTACTAAAGAGTGCTTTGAGTATGGGGCTCCACAAGGGTCTCAGTTAAAAAATATGATTTTTTTTTTTTTTTTGCCATAAGGGTCATTGCTATATGTGAATGATGACCAATCCACTGTACCTGGAAGCCATTTTTTTTTTCCTCTTTTCCCTTTCCTTCTCTTTCTTTGGTAGGACAGAGAAAATTTGAGGTGAAGAGTGAGATATTTACTATCCTGTGAAGCGCCCCACTGCAGATGGGGAGTGGGGATAGAACCTGAATCCTTGCACATGGTAATGTGTGTGCTCAACTAGGTGTCCCATCAACTGGCCTTCTTGAAGAATATTTTTAAAGTAGATCTGCTACTTGAAGTCTTCTATCAGATCCTTTACTATTCTGTGGTTGCTGTGGTTTTAGCTATCATTCAGTTTGTTGACTTAAGAAATGTGATATTTCTATTAGTGAATAACATTCAACCATATTTCCTCCTCATCATGAACTCTACGTAAGATACTCATTACACTACACAGAATTGAATAGAGCTACTGTGTGTAACTTCAGAAAAAAAGTGCACTTTGTAACTATCACTACTATACTGCTCTAGTCATTATCTCTAGTTTCAAATCAGGGAAAGAGTCAGACTGGGAGTATAGATCCACATGCACGTCCAGCAGAGAAGCAATTACAAAGTTAGGAATCTCACCCCAAAAAGAATATTGGTTCATAGAGAAAGAAGAAGAAAAAGGAGAGACATTTGATGTAGTAATAGGTGTATGTGTGACTTAGAAAGGAAGAGAAGATGGGACCATAGAGAAAAAGAAAAAGACAAATACATAAAAATGTAGACAGATAGTTGTAGAAATAATAGTTAACCCATATCTGCAGATGTAGCTTTCCATGGAGCAATTGGGGATACAAAACTCTGGTGGTAGGAATGGTGCAGAGTTTTTACCCCTATTATCTTTTTTAAAAATAATTATTAAATCAATAACAAAAAAAATTTTTTAAGTACTTTGGTCCATACTTCTAGCGGGGAGGGGAAATTAGTAGGTGGTCGATGACTAGAAGACTTGAACTACAATTCTATTGAGATCTGGAGAGAGAAGAAGAAAAAAAGGAAGGACGTAGTTAAAAAAAAAAAGAAAGTACACAAAAAGGGGGAAGGAAGTAGTAATAGGTTTGTGACTTAGAAAGGAAGAGAAAGCAGGAACATAGAACTAAATGGATATATATATATATATAAAGCTATAGAAATAATAGTGACCTTGGGACAACTATGGTAGTATCCGGTGGAGGGAAATGGGGACACAGAACTCTGGTGGTGAGAACAATGGGGAATTATCTCTGATAGCTCATAATTTTGTAAATCACTAAAAAAAATTGAAAAGTAGAAAAAAATAGATGAGAGTAGCCACTTTGCATGCCCAGGTACATTTTCCTGCACTAAAGCAGAATAAACTTTCACCTGCAATGGGAATAACAGAAATAAACACCATATATTAACAGACCTCTCCATGCCATATGAACTTTACTTTTTATCTTTGCCTCCGGGGCTCTGTGCCTGCACCAGGAATCCACTGTTCGTGGAGGTCATCTTCTCCATTTTGTTGCTATTGTCATTGTTGTGATTGTTGTTATCACTGCTGTTGTTGGACAGGACAGAGAGAAATCAAGAGAGAGGAGGGGAAGACAGTGAGGGTGTGAGAAAAACAGACACCTGCAGACCTGCAAAGAGTAACCTCCAAACTTGAAGAAAATATACAAATACAATTAACTCTACCCCATTGATTTGACCCAGGGCCCACATATATTCACATTTAGTACAAGGCACTGCGTAACCTCTGCATCCCTGTAGCCTGAGCTAACAGTCCATGGTCACAGCTGGGAACATGCTAGGCTGCACTCATTTAATCTTCCCTGAGTGGCAAAGTAGGTTGACCTAGCCTCCCTTTGGAGAGTGGAGCAGTCCCATTGGTTCTCTATAGTCTTCTCTTAGAAAAAAACTCATTCCTCTTTAGTTCTGTATTCAGTCATGGTTGGGACCTATCTTACTCAGTGCCCTCACAATATTCTAAAATTGAGAAATATTTGGAATCAAAGAAGCTGTTTCACTTTGCTGTTGAATAAAGACTGTACATGAGACTAATTTGTTTTTCTTAGTGGAAATGAACCTTTTTGGAAAGGTGATTCCCTTGAGTGTGTTCTTTTCTAGATGTATGTGTTTATCTTTTTTTTTTTTTAATTTTTTATTTAAGAAAGGATTAATGAACAAAAACATAAGGTAGGAGGGGTACAACTCCACACAATTCCCACCACCCAATCCCCATAACCCACCCCCTCCCATGGTAGCTTTCCCATTCTCTAGCCCTCTGGGAGCATGGACCCAGGGTCGTTGTGGGTTGCAGAAGGTAGAAGGTCTGGCTTCTGTAATTGCTTCCCCGCTGAACATGGGCATTGACTGGTCGGTCCATACTCCCAGTCTGCCTCTCTCTTTCCCTAGTAAGATGTGTCTCTGGGGAAGCTGAGCTCCAGGACACATTGGTGGGGTCTTCAATCCAGGGAAGCCTAGCCAGCATCCTGGTGGCATCTGGAACCTGGTGATTGAAAAGAGAGTTAACATATGAAGCCAAACAATTTGTTGAGCAATCATGGATCCCTAGCTTGGAATAGTGGAGAGGAAGTGTTAGGGAGGTACTCACTGCAAACTCTAGTGTACTTCTGCTTTCAGGTATATATTTTGCAGTAGTTTATGGATACGTGTGCACATAAGCTCTCTCTCACAGAAACTGGTGTATATTTAGATTATGGGACTTTGTTAGAAAGTGAACTACCTGAGATGAAATCAGAGTGTACTATAAAAGGAAAGGTCTCACCCGAGTAATGAAGTTGAAGGGTTGTCATTCCACACGTGAAGTCTCTGGATACAGTCTGAGGTAAAGCATGTTGAGGTGGCAATCGTTGCTTTGGTTAGGTTGTGATCGGCGGATGCAATATTATTTGGTTTGGATTGGGAGATGTATACGGGAAAGTGGGCCCTATCCAAGGGTTCCAGGACTGGGGGAAGTAGGGGCTCTATAGTGAAGATGTGAGGTTCCTGCTGTCTTAGGGTTCAAAAAGACAATCGATAGTTAATATTATCATCACATTATTTGTTAATTGGGTTAACTTTGAAAAGTCCCTTTGTTATGGTTTGCTGTACAGTACCCAGTATCTTGTATATAGCTGTGCTATTGGATGCTTCTAATCTACTTGGTCTAGGCTTTTGAGAGAGTCCGCATATCAAATACATAGCCTATATATTAAAAAGATTCAGTTTGTCTTTTGAGAAACTTTGAGACATACAATTGATTTCCCCCTCTCATATTAATTAACTACTGATTTATATGTCTACATTTTGCTAGGAGTGTACATAAACACCATTCCCACCACCAAAGGACTGTGACCCATCCCTCCCTGGGCCAGTGGGGGGTGGGAGTGGGCAGGAGGGATGGGTCACAGTCCTTTGGTGTTTATCTTTTATACTCTTTTTATTAATTTTAGTTCTGCTTATTTACAGAACTGTTGAGATAAAATGAAATGCAAGTCATAGTACTTCAAACTTTCTAACAGTGTGTCCAGAAGAGGGCAGACTTGCTTGCTCTAAATTGTTCTCTGGGTAATAAAGTGATCTGCATGTAGGTGCTGTACAGAGGCAACTAAGAGAGTTTTAATAATAAATAAAACACAAGGCTTATTTTTATGTGGTACAGGATTTCTAATAAGACAATAGATTCAAAAGTCTTACAAGAACAATATACTTTATTCAGTGTATTCTGAATACAAAGGCTGCTTGAGTCTGTTTTTCCTTCTGAGGCAGCACTAGTTTCCTCCATATTTTTGAGAATAAAAAATAATTTTAACATGTTAGGATGTTTTGAACCCCTATTTTATAATGATCAAGAGAATTACATTGATGAATGCTTTTGAAATCTGAGTTTACAAAAATTAACTTGAATTTACAGTATTATTCTATTTACTTCCCTGCTCAAAGGAGGCATAGTTGAAAGTCACTCATTATGAATGCACTCTTCAAATGCTTCCAAATAGGGCTGTGCACAAAGCATCCTTTTCTCACCTCCTACCTTTAAGACTGCCTATTCTCCCTTTCCCTGGGCCCCCAGCAACCTGGTTGACACTTCTAATGGTACCTTCTAGTGGCTGCTTCTAGAAATTTCAATAATCCAGCAATTTCTTCCAATTTAGTTGGAAACATCCATTCCTTCCTCTCTCTCTTTCTCTCTTTTGAAATGAGTTGTGATTTTTTAAGAAACATACTTGGTTCTCACCCTGTTTTTGGTATATCATTTATTTAATTTATTTATTTACTTTTATTGCCACCAGGGTTATCACTGGGGCTCAGTGGAGGCACTGTGAATCCACTGCTTCCGGAGGCCATTTTTTCCATTTTATTGTACAGGACAGAGAGAAATTGAGAGGATAGGGGACGATACAGAGAGAGGGGGATATTTTGGGTCCAGAGCAGTAGCTTAGCAGGTAAGGCATGTGCCTTTCCCCCTGAGGCCCACGTGTGAGCCTAGCACCAGTGGACATATCATGAGACAGGGAAGGTTCTGTTGCTGTAGTTTCCTTCTCTGTCTTTATTTCTCTTTCCAAATGAAAATGTTTGCCCAGGAGAGGCGAAATCGTGGCATGTGTGGGGTTCCAGGTCCATGTGAGAGAAGGGGGGATTACTTTTGATTACTAATAATATTTAGTCACCTTCATCAAATCTGTTTCTGCCTTATACCTGAGAATGCTCAGGGCATCGCCAAGCGTAGATGCTGAAGTTGATAAAATCTGGAGGTAAAATATAGCAAAATCAAAACAATTTTCTGCCCTTTATTCAAGGGGAGTCTTCCATGAACTGGGGGTATAGAGTACCCCAGAGAAATCAGAGGGCATACTTTCCAAAGGAAAGTGGGCAAGATAGGTATTTTTTTGTCCCTCCCTCCCTCCCTCTCTCCCTTCCTTCCTTCCTTTCATCATCATCATCATGATCATCATGATCATCATATCATCATTATTATTTTGCCTCCATGTTTATCTCTTGGGCTTGGTGCCAGCACTATGAATCCACTGCTCCTGGTGGCCATTTTTTCCATTTCATAGGAATAGGACAGAGAGAAATTGAGAGAGGTGGGGGAGATAGAGAGGGAGAAAGTAGGCACATGTAGATCTGCTTCACAGCTTGTGAAGTTTCCCCCATTAGGTGGGGGATGGGTGCTTGAGCCCGGGTCCTTGCTTAACTGGGTGCACCACTGCCCAGACACCTGAACAAGAGATTTTAATAAAGATAGTGGGATAAGCACTGTGGAGACTGGGTGGTAGGCCAGGAGATCAGGGACTTGCTGACATGGCAAAATTTGTGGTTCAGGTTCATGCAGTTTAACAACTAAAGCTGATTGTTAGGTTTACAGGACAGGTGTTTAGACCAGCTCAGATTGCAGTTATGGGAGGGGCTATACGAGTTCATTAGTGGAGTTCACCATTGAACAAGAGAATATTCCTTAAGGAATAAACAGTGGCTTTAGAGGGAGCTATGGAAATGAAGAGCTTACTGTTTCTCTCTTCCCTTTTCTGCAAACCTTTCCCTTGGTCAGCTCAAGTATCCTCCTGTGGTTCTTAGGTAGGGGGTGGGGGGTGGGGCAGAAAAGAGAGAGGACCCACTCTGGTTACTGAGGCTGCTAAACAAAGGCCTAGAAGCACAGCCTTCGTTTTGAGATTGAATCACAGTTAATGCTTTTGACCTCTAGAAGTCTTTTAGTAATCTCTTCACCCAGTTCTCCACCCCACAGATGAGCACTCAGAGTAGGTACAGAGATGTATCTGATTTACTTTGCTCTCAGGCTGCTTAATTATTAGCATTATAATAATATTAGGTTGTACTGTATTTTAAAAATCAAATTTTTACTTCAAATATGTGCCGGCTCAGCTCTACTTTCAAGTTAGGCCTTTCTGGCCTGGCTACAGGAACTAATAACCACATTTAGCACTTTTACAAAGGAGACTATGAACAACATTCCAAATAATAAGCTTGGACATGCGGTTTGAGAGAGTCTGCTTGTAAGCTCTGACCCAAAGGGGAACCGGCGCTTCTCCACATTCTCTGTGTGGAGTTCCCAAACTCCAGACAGATGTCCGCATTCTGGGGGTATCTTGTCACATCTGCACATCTTTCTTTACTTTACATTATTCTAAATCTCCTCACTTTTAAAATTACATGCATTTATAAAGCTAATCCTAGGGCACTGTGCCTTCAGAAGAATTTCAGTATCATGGCCACCTAGTAGGTGATACCCACAACAATCAGAGAAATGAAAACAAAAGAGAATACTCGGGAGATGCTGAAATCTGCCCCAAACCTGCTCCCTCTGCTGAAATGGAAGATTAGAAACATGCAGGGGGTATGGATCCACCTGCCAACACCCATTTCCAGCTGAGAGGCAATTACAGAAGCCAGAACTCCCACCTCTGCACCCCAGAAAGATCTTTGGTCCATATTCCCAGATGGATAAAGAATAGGGAAGCTTCCAATAAAGGGGATGGGACATGGAACTCTGGTGGTGGGAACTGTGTGGAATTGTACCCCTGTTATTTTACAATCTTGTTAATAATTATTAAATTGCTAATAAAAATTAAAATAGAAAAGGAAGATTAGAGACTCCTGGAAGGGCTTGCAAGGACAAGTTAGAAACTAATAACCTAATGAGAAGGCTTTAACTGGAATTGAAAGAGGCAAGCATTTCTCATCAGTGAATTAGTGAACTTGGATGTAGTATCCAATTTCGCTTTCTTTCTTTCTTTTCTTTTCTTTTTTTTTAATAATTTATTTCTTTATTGGGGAATTAATGTTTTACATTCAACAGTAAATACAATAGTTTGTACATGCATAACATTCCCCAGATTCCCGTTTAACAATACAACCCCCACTATGTCATTCATCATCTTTCATGGACCTGTATTCTACCCACCCACCCCCCCACCCCAGAGTCTTTTACTTTGGTGTAATACTCCAATTCCATTTCAGGTTCTACTTGTGTTTTCTTTTCTAATCTTGTTTTTCAACTTCTGCCTGAGAGTGAGATCATCCCATATTCATCCTTCTGTTTCTGACTTATTTCACTCAACATGATTTTTTCAAGGTCCATCCAAGATCGGCTGAAAACGGTGAAGTCACCATTTTTTACAGCTGAGTAGTATTCCATTGTGTATATATACCACAGCTTGCTCAAACACTCATCTGTTGTTGGACACCTGGGTTGCTTCCAGGTTTTGGCTATTACAAATTGTGCTGCCAAGAACATATGTGTACACAGATCTTTTTGGATGGATGTGTTGGGTTCCTTAGGATATATCCCCAGGAGAGGAATTGCAGGCTCATAGGGTAGGTCCATTTCTAGCCTTCTGAGAGTTCTCCAGACTGTTCTCCACAGAGGTTGGACCAATTGACATTCCCACCAGCAGTGCAGGAGGGTTCCTTTGATCCCACACCCTCTCCAGCATTTGCTGCTGTTACCTTTTCTGATGTATGACATTCTCACAGGAGTGAAGTGATATCTCCTTGTTGTCTTGATTTGCATTTCTCTGACAATCAGAGACTTGGAGCATTTTTTCATGTGTTTCTCGGCCTTTTGGATCTCTTCTGTGGTGAATATTCTGTCCAAGTCCTCCCCCTATTTTTGGATGGGGTTATTAGTTTTCTTGTTGTTGAGTCTGGCAAGCTCTTTATATATGTTGGTTATTAAACTCTTATCTGATGTATGGCATGTAAAGATCTTCTCCCATTCTGTGAGGGGTCTCTTGGTTTGGGTAGTGGTTTCTTTTGCTGTGAAGAAGCTTTTTAATTTGATGTAGTCCCATAGGTTTATACTTGCCTTAGTCTTCTTTGTAATTGGATTCGTTTCATTGAAAATGTCTTTAAAATTTATGCGGAAAAAAGTTCTGCCAATATTTTCCTCTAAGTATTTGATAGTTTGTAGTCTAACATCCAAGTCCTTGATCCACTTGGAATTTACTTTTGTATTTGGTGAAATACAGTGATTCAGTTTCATTCTTCTGCATGTTTCAACCCATTGTTTCCAACACCATTTGTTGAAGAGACTCTGCTTTCCCCATGTAATAGTCTGGGCCCCTTTGTCAAAGATTAGATGTCCATAGGTGTGGGGCCTCATTTATGGGCTCTCAATTCTATTCCACTGGTCAGTGTGTCTGTGTACTAAGATGAATAAGCATAGTGTTTGAAGGAAGTGAAGTATGGGGTAGGAGAGGAGGGTATCTAGGCCTAAGTAATAGGTATTTGATTGGAAAACTTATGGTGCCTTCTTTAGGCCATTCTACTAGATCTAATTCTAATCATGGCAGACTGTTAAGCCCTATTATGTTGAGGTATATAGTTGTCCCTTATGGATATGTGCATATATTTATCGTATTTAACTTAGGGGTATGCACAGATATTTATCCAATACCCTAGGTCCTAGCCTATATCTAGAGTCTTTAACTTGGTTAGAGAGTATGCCATCTGAAATGAAACTAGGTAGTCTCAGATGTTAGGAAATGTCTTCCCAGATTCTTGGGGTTGGGATGTTGACATCTCAGGCTTGGGTCTCTGGATACAAAGCCAAAAGGCAGTGGCAACATAAGGTGGCATGGTAGCACTGGTGCATTGATTTTGTTGAGGTCAGCAGAGGCAGTATAACAGGGTAATTTATTATTACAACCAAGGTAGTTAGGGGCTTGCTTTTCTTTGAAAATGTGACAGTTAGGATTTCCATACTATATTTGTCCACACTAAATGTCATTTAATGATGTTTACTAATAACAATATCTTTGGTACTTACAGGACAAAATGATTTTATTTTTAAATTTAAAAATATATATATTTATTCCCTTTTGTTGCCCTTTTTGTTTTTTATTGTTGTAGTTATTATTGATGTTGTTGAATAGGACTGAGAGAAATGGAGAGAGGAGGGGAAGACAGAGAGGGGAGAGAGAAAGATAGACACCTGTAGACCTGCTTTACCACTTGTGAAGTGATTTCCCTACAGGTGGGGAGCCGCAGGCTCAAACCTGAATCCTTATGCCAGTCCCTGCGCTTTGCGTCATATGTACTTAACCTGCTGCACTACCGCCTGATTCCCAACAAAATGATTTAAATCTGTCTGGCCTAAGGTTGTAGTTAACTTGTTATTTTTTAAAAAAGTTATTTTCAGAAATGCATTAACAATTTAAGCCCTGTGTAATAATTCAATCATTTTGAAAATCTGAAACAGTAAATGCTTAGACTAAAGGAATATATATTCAGAAATAAAATCTAGGCAGTTAATGAATTTGAAATAATCTACTTCCCCTTGACACAATAAGTTAATAATGATTTATAAGATTATGAGTTGATAGGAGTTTAGTTACACTGCTTTCACAACCAGAGGTCTGTGTATGCCACCCACACCATCCTAGAGTGACCTGAAATCCTGCCCCTCCACTAACCCCAAAGTATTTTACTTTGGTGCAATACATAAAACCCAATCCAAGTTCACTTTTGTTCTTACTTCTAAACTTCTGTTAATGAATAGGATCATCTCATATTCATTTTTTGTCTTTCTGGCTTATCTCACTTAACATGATTCTTTCAAGCTCCATCCAAGACAGATCAAAAAAGATGAATTCATCATTTTTAATAGCTGAGTAGTATTCTACTGTGCATATATACCACAACTTTCTTAGCCACCCATCTGTTGTTGGACACCTGGGCTGCTTCCAAGTTTTGGCTATTTCAGATTGTGCTGCTATGAACACAGGTATATACAGATCTTTTAAAAAAATATTTTATTTATTTATTGATGAGGAAGGTAGGAAAGAGAGAAAGAACTAGACATCACTAAGGTACATGTGCTGCCAGGGATTGAACCCAGGACCTCATGCTTCAGAGTCCAATGCTTTATCCACTAAGCCACCTCCCGGACCATGAGCATATACTTCTTGTATAAGAACAAAGCATTTGTTTTCTTAAATGTGCTAGATGCAGCCTCAAAGCAGTTTCTGTAACTTTACATGCTATTTGCCATTTCTTTAAAAAGCACTATCTAGGCTACCTTCAGGTGCAATGTGTGATAGTATTGTTACTACAAGGCTTTTAGATTCATTGCCGAATGATGTTCAGAATCTGGAAATCAGATAAATTAGATTTTGATTGGTTTTTTAAGCTAAGGTGAATAAGTAGATAAGGTCAAAGTAGTCAAAAACCTATTAATGTAATAAAACTTCGGTTATCTACAGCTCTGGTATTAAAGTTCAGGCATCTATCACTGATAAACAGTGTCATGGAACAGGCCAAAAAGATCGACATTGATGAGCGGGAGAACTGGGATTCAACATAATCATATTATCTGCAGCAGGGGAATCTCAGCAGCCCAAACTGAACTCTTAGTTGTATTACAGAATTTTAGACATGTCTAATGGATTTTACCAAGCTGATAGGACTTTTCAAACTAAATCTATTTTTCTTGTTAGTGTTTTTTAAAACAAATACTCAAGATGTAGTACCAAATTGTGTGAGTGTGTTGAATTTCTGAATATTTGAGAGAATAGTAGTTGAAATAGCTTCTGATGTCTGACATCAACTCTATACTTGTATCTTTAAGTTTAATTTTCTACTCGTTTTTTGAAAACTCACAGGAACAGTGGAATAGAAAGTAAGGGTTCTATTAGGTAGAAAATCACTTATGTTGGCAGGTATGTCTAAGACCATGTAGGTTGAAAACAAGCTTCAAAAAGAGGAAGTGCAAGACTAGCTTTATGTTGAATAGACTTGGGGTAGCAGAGTAGTTTATACATATTTAGTAGTTTTCCATGAAAAATTATAGGTTCATGCAGGGAAGGTGGGTTTACACAATAGAGGGAAACATAGTCACTACATTTCATGTACAGAAAACTGTGAAGAAATCTCACCATTTTTTAGTATGGTGAAGAGGAAAAAGGAGAGTATAGACTGACGGAGGATCCATTGCATAGCCTTCTTTGACCAATTCTATACAGCCAAGGGCCTAGGGTCTATAACAGTATAAGATTATTTGTCAGGCCTTGTCTTTGTGAAATACAGATCAAAAGAATGTAATAAAATGGCTGCTTCCAGAAAGCGCTGTCCCATCAACCACAATATAAAGCTTTGCTCTTGTATTCTTAACCTCCAGAGAGTCCATCTTATTTATATTGGAGAATACAAGAAGCACAGAGTTGTAAAAATTCTAATTACTTGATTGCATATATAAATTGGGTCATTAGTTCTCTCTTTACTTTTTTAATTTCTGTCTACATCAGAATAAATATATTAAATTATTGTTCTCTTAATATGGTTGTAAAATATATTCACTGCAATAATTTATTTTCTGTGGGCTATTTAAATATATTTTAATATTCATAGCTATTAAAATCACATTAATTAATTTTGTATAAAAAGATTTGTATTTCAGGAGATGTATTTTTATTCTGCTTGTTTGTTTTTAATACCTTAAATACCTTAGTTATTTGTTGATAAACTCAATTAGAGATATATTAGAAATTAAAGTTTAGCAACAAGTCTAGATACAGGCAGGTAAATGAATTAGCAATGTTTAGTAGCAATCTATACAAATTAGATTTAAATGACTTTCAAAGCTATGATTCTCTGACAAACATATGCATATTCTGATTTATATATCATAATAAAAATTAATACTGACCATTTTCTCCCTATAACTTCGAATTAGAGTCATGTTATTCTACTATATAAAAGCAAAATCCATAGGATCTATGAGCAATTTCATATGAAAAAATGTAAGAAAATCTAAACATGGGCTTTTTTAGAAGTATTCTAGAATATTTTTGAATCTTCTGCCAGGTTACTGTCCATTTTAGATGGAGACAGAAGCAGAGAGAGAGAGAGAGAGAGAGAGAGAGAGATGACAGAACCCAAACTTCCTTCAATGCAGTGGGGGCTGAGTGGTGCTCAAGGCAAAACAGCACAATATGCAAATGAGATGTTTTGTGATCTTACCAGGATGTTTAAAAAAAGAAAAAGTCAAATGGGGCTGGGTGGTGGCACACCTGGTTGTGCACACCTGTTATAATGTACAAGGACTTGGGTTCAAGTCCCCAGTCCCCACCTGCAGGGAGAAAGCATTACCAGTGATGCAGGACTGCAGTTTTCCTCCCTCTCTCCCTCCTTTCCCCTCCCCACCCTTCTTTCATAATATATATATATATATATATATATATATATTTATATATATATATATATATCCCTCTCGATCTGGCTGTGTCTATCAAATAAAGATAATTTAAATGTTCAGTCAAAGTAAGTTTTGCTTGGGAATCCTTCTTACACAATATTCACACTATCTCTATGTCTTCCATCCAAATTCTTCCTTCTATCATTAGCCACCTCTAGAGTGATGGTTGGATACAGGTGTAATCTCAGTTAGCGTTTGGATCTTGTCCTCATTCCTAAGTTCTTCTACCTTTGGGGGATTTATCTGAGCTTTTGTCCTGGTTCATTTCTCCAATGTTTCTTTTGGTTTAACCATTATATATGCTGTGTTATAAGATCCCTCTCTCAGCACTATCCAATCCACTAATCACACTTGCCTGGATTAATTTGTGTCTAAGTAAGGTACTTAAAGAGTTTACAGTTATGGAAATTAACAGTTGTTTCAATGTTGTTTCAATCCTTGAGGTGAAGAACGGTGACTGATAAAACCCTCTTTTTTTCTTTTTCTTCCATATGGGAACCTGTGGGTTTTTTTTAACTGTAAGTAGATTTTTTTTTAGCTTAATTACTCCTAACCTAGAGATAAAGCAAGGTAGGGGAGAGATAGCACAATGGTTACTCAAATAAACTTCCATGTCCCAAGGGTCCAAAGCCCCAGGCCCAATTTAGCTTCTCTGACAGCAGCCAGAGCCAAGCTGTGTAGCAGTCCTTGACCCTGTGAGTTTCTAAACAAATCCTGTTTGTACTCTGGATTCTGAGACAGTGATTCAACAAGTCTCCCAATTTATCAGGAGAACAATGTGGAAAGACTGCCACTATACAGCCCCACTTGCAGACCACTGGGATTGTATGTCTTCTCCTGAGTTGTCTGATCAGGTCTCTTCCCCCAATGTCAGCACAGGACCTCTCCACTGCTGCTCCAACCTCCAAGGGCAGTAGTAGTAGAGACTCACTGTTGGATTTGATGAGCCTTAGAGGATCCTCTCCTCCTGTCATCAGTTTATTTGTTGGTAAAACTCAGACCAGAGGTGGTGCCTCAACTGACAAACTGCTGAACTGTTGCTAGTTGTTCTGGAGTAGATAGGGGCTTTTAGTCCCAGGAATCTCTCCTTAGGCCACTCTGTCCATGAGCCACATATGTTTACACTCACCCGTGACTTGGTGGGTTCCCAAATTGTTCTGAGTCTTGTCTTGTGTTCACAGTTGACCAGGGAGAGTCGAGAGACACAGCTCAGCTGCTGCTCATAATGTGAACTCATAATCTAGTGCTGTTTCTTTTTGTTTGTTTTTTTTTTACCTCCAGGGTTATCACTAGGACTCAGTGCCTACACTATGAATCTACTGTTCCTGGCAGCATTTTTGTCCATTGTTGTTGAATAGGACAAAGTGAAATTGGGAGAGGAGGAACAGAGAAAGATGGATAACTGCACACCTGCTTCACTCCTTGTGAAGAGAACCCCTGCTAGTGGGGAGTTTGGGTCTCAAACCAGGATCTTTGAGCCAGTCCTTGTGCTTCTACTATGTGTGATTAACCCAGTGTGCTACTGCTCCCTACCCTTAAAGAAATTTTTCATTGGTTCACTAATGATTAGCAAGGAAGAACATAATGGAGGGAGAGAGGGAAAAGGAGAGAGAAGAGAGGAGAGAGGGGAGGGAGAGGGAGAGAGGAGAGAGAAGAGGGAGAGAGGAGAGAGAAGAGGGAGAGGGGGAGAGGAGAGGGAGAGGGAGAGAGAGAGAGAGGGAGAGAGAAAGAGAGAGAGAGAGAGGGAGAGAGAAAGAGAGAGAGAGAGAGGGAGAGAGAGAGAAACCAGATCATCACACTGGTACACTAGAGAGAGAAACCAGATCATCACTCTGGTAAACTAGATGCCAGCAATCAAACTCAGGACCTCAGACTTTTGAGTGCAAAGCTCTAGCCACTGTACCACCTCCAGGACTCTTGGTGAATATCAGCTCTAGGAAATATTTGTGTGAGGCGTTGAGATGGGGGGCCGGTAGTGGCACAACTGGTTGAGTGTACATGTTACAATGCATAAGGACCCAGGTTCAAGATCCTGGTCCCCGCCTTCAGGAGGAAAGCTTTGCAAGTGGTGAGGCAGTGCTGCAGTTGTCTCACTGTCTCTCTCCCTCTCTACCTAGCCCTCCTCCCTTCACAAGTTTTTACTGTCTCTATCCAACAAATAAATATATTTAAAAAAAATTTTAGAAAGTCATTGTTTCATTATTTTTTTAAAAAAAACAGTTGAGATGCTCTCTATCTTCGGCATAGTAGGCATCTTCTAAGCAGTCTCTGCTATTTTTTTTTCCCTCTCACCTTCTACTATCTTAAACTTCTTCTGACTATGCAAACAGTGAGTGCTTCATGGGGTTTATAAACAATGCTATTGGAATGCAAGAAGGGGAGAGTGTATTTTATCTTATTTTTCAATAAGATAGAAATAGAAACAGAAAGATACTGCAACAGTGGCACTACCTCTAAAGTGGTAGGAACTGAGCTTGAACCTCAGTTTTGCATGTGATCAAACAAGCACGGAAGGAAGAAAACTTTTTAAAAGAGGTGTTCTTAGAGTGTCTACATTCCAACTTGCTTTATTGGAATAAATGTAAAGATAACACTAACCACATCACTTCCTTAACCTTTGTTCCAGGCATACTTTATTCCTACTTAATATTTTTTGTAATCATGCATGATTACATAAAATATAGCATGATTATGTCTCATTTTTTCCAGGATATTGAGTATTAGAAGGGGCTATCCCTTTTTATGTGTCAAGAAGTTGGCAAGTATCCAGGCAAAGTTCAGGTCCATACAGACTGACTCTAGGCCATAGTAAACTAGGGAGATAGTGGTTTGCCTGGAGGCTTGATGTCTAGTCTGTGTTCTGCACTGACCTAAATCTTCAGACCCATAGATGTTAATACCTGGCTCTCCAAGTAAAATCCTATTTTTTTCTCACAAGGAAAACCAAAGGGAAAGCATTTTTGTAGTAGGCAGTACTGACAGCAATGAAAATAAAATATAGTGGAGCCCATGCTAAAAGTTTTCTAAAATAATTTGATTCTGCTAGATCAGGTATCCTAACTGTCAGGAAAAAATACCAAATGACTAAATTCTGGCAGTCATAAACATGATAATGTCTAGCCTATATTGTTCTCACATACTAAATTATAATTTGTTAGAATCACCAATCCAGAAAGGAAGATATTATCCCTAGTACATGATAGAGTTACGATTAATTAGGATGCCTGTCTGTGTCACTAAAAATTCCATTTGTCTTCTAGATTCTCTCTATCATAGGAAAAAGAAAAAGAGGAGACACAATATATAACTAAAAACCTTATGTGAAGCTACTGATTTGATCCTTTGAGAACATAAAGTTCCATTTATGGACATAAGGCTTCAGTGAAGCTTGGTTTATGTGAAGTTTTTCAGGACATATCACTCCTAAAATACACCTTTTCAGAAGAAGTTAAAAGAGGGTTCATTTGCTCTGGTAGTTACCGGAGAAGACAGAATCAGGAATCTTATTCAGCTGATAGTAAGACCAACAGAAACAATAACCTGGCAAAGGATAATGTTCATGGGTAATTTGTGTAAAAAAGAAGCCCAGAGTCAAGCATGCATGCTCTAGATGGTGCTTTAATGTCAATGTCCAAAGCATTTCCCATTTCTTTCTTTCTTTTTTCAATTTATTGTTAGTGGTTTTATAATGATTAATAAGACTAAGATAACAGGGGTACAATTCCACACAGTTTCCAACACCAGAGTTCCTTGCCCCATTCCCTCTATTGGAAGCTTCCCTATTCTTTATCTGTGTTGCTTCATAGACACAGCTCCATCCTCTCATCTTTATTCCAGGGAGGAAAAGAGAGTGAGCACTTGCTAGCTCAGCGCCCACTTGTAAAGCTTCCTCAAAGCACTAAGACACTGTGTGTGTATGTGTGTGTGTGTGTGTGTGTGTGTGTGTGTGTGTGTGTGTGTGTGTGTGTGTGAATTTCCCTGTCTTTCTGTAAAGAAAAGTGTAGTTTTTTTTCTTTTTCTTTTTTTTTTTTAAGCAGAAAACATGTCTCCCCCTCCTCCCCCTTCATTTATAAATGAAGTACCTAAGAATGGGTAGTGATTAAGCAACTGGAAAGCAAGTGAACTCTAAAAAAAGTGACTAACAAGTAAAAGGAGCTGAAAATGGTTGATTCTAGTATAATTAGTATTAAGTATGCCTAAATAGGTGATAAAATGTAGATTAGACTTATATACACTCTGCATAAATATTTAAGGACCCATAATTTTTAAATATATATTTATTCCTTTTTGTTGCCCTTGTTGTTTTATTGTTGTAGTTACTATTGTTGTTATTGATGTCATCATGGTTGGATAGGACAGAGTGAAATGGAGAGAGGAGGAGAAGACAGAGAGGGGGAGAGAAAGACAGACACTTGCCTGCTTCACTGCCTGTGAAGCAACTCTCCTGCAGGTGGGGAGCCAGGGGTTCAAACCAGGATCTTTCCACTGGTCCTTGCACTTTGTGCCACGTGAGCTTAACCCATTGCACTACAGCGGGACTCCCAGACTCATAATTTTTAAAAAAAGATTCACATATTCACCGATTCAGTTTCCTTTCCAAATATCTATTTGTAAATAAGAATGTAGGAGCCTGAAAATGATTTCAAGCAGTGGAAACAAATATCCCAGAGGGGAATCAATGAAGAAGAGAATGTAAAATTCTCACATTCCAATTAATATTTATTGAAAGCCTGTAGTTACCAGGTGCTAGATTGGCACTTGAGGGACCCCCTGGAGTAAGATAAACACAGACCTCACACTTACAGGCTGCCCAGCTCAATCACTAAAACAATTAGCACTTTGAAGCAACTCACTGGATATGGCTAATGATTTTCAATATACATATTTGATTATATTTAGATGGCAAAGACAGAGAATTGGCCACTTTACTAATAAATAGCCAATGATTCATGAGAATTACCCCCCAGAGATATTCAGAAAAGAGTTGACTTTTATGCAATCACTGTCGACATTTTCTACCTCAACTAGTTACACAGGCCACTGTGTTATTTCAGTGTTGTGTAGAGCGGCTGACAGAACCAGGAAACAGAAATCAGAGAGTAGAGAGAGCAGTGTATGGGGATCAGGAATCTGGGCTACCTAGATACTTTTTTTTTGTCTCCAGGGTTATTTATTATTTTTTAAAAATATTTTTTAATATTTATTCCCTTTGTTGCCCTTGTTGTTTTATTGTTGTAGTTATTATTGTTGTTGGAGAGGACAGAGAGACAGGGAGAGAGGAGGGGAAGACAGAGAGGGGGACAGGAACACAGACACTGGCAGACCTGCTTCACCACCTGTGAAGTGACTCCTCTGCAGGTGGGGATCTGGGGACTCGAACCTGTATCCTTACGCTGTTTGCACTTTATTCCACCTGTGCTTAACCCGTGGCGCTACCACCCGACTCCCGTCTCCAGGGTTATTACTGGGGTTCGATGCCCACTGAATCCACTACTCCTGGAGGCTGTTGTTGTTCTTGTTGTTTATCGTTGTTGTTGTCATTGCTGTCATTGTTGGATAGGACAGAGAGAAGTGGAGAGAGGAGGGGAAGACAGAAAGGGGGAGAGAAAGATAGACACCTGTAGACCTGCTTCACCTCCTGTGAAGCAACCCCTCTACAGGTGGGGAGCCGGTGCTGGAGCTGGGATCCTTATGCTCGTCCTTGGTCCTTGTGCTTTTGCACTATGTGCACTTAACCTGCTGCGCTACCACCTGACCCTCGCTACCTAGATACTTATATTTGAGGATAACAAGGAAATCCAAAAACACATGCTTAAAACACATATCATCTACTTAAACATGTGGCAGTATTCTGAAGTCAGAGTGAAGCTCTTCAAAGTATATGTTTTTATGACAAGAAGCTGCCATATTTAATGTGTAAAGGAGCAATGAGACTCAAACAATACCCTCCAAATACAGTGACAGCACTATTATAAACCTTTAATTCAGCTTGTTATGGATTTATTAGAGATCATTTACAAGCACATACTCGTCAAGACACTGTTTCACACATCAACATTAGATTCTAAGTATCTATTTTTTTAAATTTCTCTTTTTAAATTTTTTATTGTATTTATTTATTTTTTATTGCATAGAGATAGCCAGGAATTAGAGGAATAAAAAGACAGACAGCTGCAGCCCTGCTTCACCATTCACATAGCTTTCCCCTGCAGGTGGGGATGGGGTTTGAACCCAGGTCCTTGTGCATTGTAACATGTGTGCCCAAGTGTGCCACCACCCAACACCAGATTCTAAGTCTCTATGTAACCATTCTCAGAAGAGTAAAAGGCAGATGTTGTCAATTAATATTGTTATCTTACCAAAATTAAGTTTATTGAGTTTCTTTATTTAAATGAGTAGGAACATAGTTTTTCATTATCTTGCATTTAAAATTTGGTGTAACTCTTTCCACTGTTGTTATATGTGAGTATTTGAATGTTGTGTTCTTTCTCTATGTTGTCAAAATCTTATGTCTTCAGTACTCAGTCTGATCAATTCTTTTATGTGGCAGTTTAACTCATCAAATTAGCACACTCTAGATGTTTTGATTAACTAGAAAATTAACTAGGTAATCCAAACTATATATTTTGATTAACCCACAAATTAGATTGATTATCAAATTATACAAATTTACTTCATTAAGAAGCTGTTATATTCCAGGTAGCTTGCTAGATCTGAGAGTGAATAGTGTGATACGGAGTTCTGGTGGTGGGAATTGTGTGGAGTTGTACCTCTGTTATCCTATGGTTTTGTCAGTGTTTCCTTTTTATAAATAAAAAATGAAAAATATATCAATAAAATAATCATGATAAGACAAAACAAGAAAAGAAAAAGAAAACAACAGTTTTGTATAATGGCATTCCCTTTGTAAAGCAGTAGCCTCAGAAACACAACCAAGAGCTCTGTATTCAGCATTGCTATGTGCCTTTTTAAGCCACTGGATTCATTTTTAGTGCAAATTTCCTTCAACCAAAGTAAGGTAATACACTCAGTATTTGTCAAGTGTTTGATATGTTCTGGCTTCTGTGAAATGGGAAAATACAAAGACTTTATAAGACACAGACTCTATGAAAATCTAGCATCTACAAGATGGGCATACACTACAGTATGAGGTAGTGTTGATGTTCCAGAGAACATAAGTAAAAATGGAAAACTGACCTAGGGTTCCCTAAAAGGATGTCAAATTTGTTATACATTTAAAAAGAAGCTTTCTTTTTAATTTTGCCAGTGATTTAATAGTGTTCTACAAGACCATAAAATTACAGTGTTATTGTTCCACACCTTACCCACCCACCATAGTTATTTCAGAGCCTTAGAGACAGTTTGCAGCTTGGTTACTTTTTTTTTTCTTTTTGCAAGTTCATGTGCTTCATTCCAGTTTTTTCTTTTCCAGTTCTTTACATGTCACCTATGAGCAAAGCCTTCCAGTAGTACATATTTTATAGTTGTGAGAGTTAAATAAATTAAAGCAAGTGGGGTCCTGCAAACAGTGTCTGGTTCATGACGAACGATGAAATTATTATTTGCTTTATTAATAAAACTGCTGAGAGGTAGAGATCAATGAGATACAGAACACTAAGACATTGCAATTAGGAGAAACAGTAGACAATTACTTAGGTACAGGTGATCCATATGTCCATTCTAAGAAAATACCTAACCAGAAACAACATTTAAATTGACCAATCAGTCTGATATGTTGATATGAGCCATAGAAGTCTGAGATTTTTATCTCAGCAAGAAAGGTATCACAAAAACTTTAAAATGCAGATATGTCTGGAAGAGACAATATATACAAATATTTTTGCATTTCAAATCACAGTAGGATCTTATTTATATTTCATTTTGTAAGCTGCAAGTATATTATGACCCCAAGGCCTTTTTTTAGATTTGATAAGGGGATAATTTGGGTGGGTTTATTGCCTCTATAATTGCATAAAATTCTTTCATATTTGAAAATGCTTTAAATAGCATAGGCAAGTTCTTGACTGATTGCTTTATGTGAAAAATGTTAATCTTGTGCATGAGTTATATGGCAAATATTTCCAACAGAAATGGTATGTGATTGAGTTTCTGAATAATATGGTTCATTAAAAAAGGATGAGACCTGTTAATATCTGATTGTTTACTTGTTTGCTTGTTGAGTGTGTGTGTGAGAGAGAGCATGTTTGCACAAATATGGGGCCTTTACTACAGGCACTCAACATATAGAGTTGTCTTCCATCTGCAAGCAGCCTTGTTAGCTTCTAAAATCTGGTGATTCTAAACAACAAAAAGGACTTTCAAATATGAATTTTTATTTTTATTATTTTACATATTCCACATATGTGTATTATAAAACAGATAATTTTAATGCATTAAGTGTAAATATAAGGATTGCTATCTCTGTAGACTTTTCCAGAAACATGTTCAAAGGGTTGAATCCTACTTGAATCTTCAAGCAATATAATTATATGACCAAACATGTAAATCTGAAAGTGAATGTGTGCTTCATAATTACTGAATAAAGGAAAATTTAATCTCAGCCAAAACATAGCTTGGCATCACATGTAACCATTAACATTATTATGTAACATAAGTGCAAATTTGTGAAATAAAATATGATTTAGTCATTGTAATTATGGAAAATGTAGCAGCATCAGGAGAAGACATTCCATGTGATAGAAAATTGTATTCATGGGGAGAAAAAAACACACCTGCAAATATTTGTCCCTTTTTGTAAACATTATACTGAATCTCAGGGGAATTCAATAGTGTGGTAAATGCAATTTGTAGTTCTTTACAATTATGATCTAAATAGATGAAGTCTAAAGGGAGTTTGCCTATTTGATTTTCAAATTTGAATCACTTAAAATCCAATCAGGCCAACTGTTAAGTTTTTATTAGATATGAAAGACATGAATAGGTTTGAGTCCATGCTGTGTTTTGAAAGCTCTTATCTGATTGAACATCAGACCTCCACGAAAGGACTCAGCTAGCCTGTGGCTCAGTACCATTCTTGTAAAGATTGCTTACTGCCTGCTTGCATTGCAACCACATTATACCCTTTGATTTTCAGTAACCAGTGCTTTATAGACCAGCAGATTGCCTTTGATTTTTGAGACTTTGCAATAACATATTGAGTTTAGCAGATTTATGCAGGAATGTAAAATAAAAATAGTGTAGCAGGCACTTGGGATTTTTAGAACTCAGAGAGGATCAGGTTTACAGATGGCTGGTACAGATATTTCCACTGAGTAATTTAGCCATTTAAGGTAGCATGTTGTTGACAGGATATATTAACATTTACCTGGCACACACTGGTGTTGGGCTCCATAGGACATAGGACTCAGAGCAAGCAGCATCCTTTGTAGTCTGAAGTTTGAAATCCCTAAAACATGTCTGCATTTAAGGAATTAGTTTACGGAGCTATTTAAAAAACTTTCCAAAATATACTGTGTAATTTATTCAGCTCCTCTTCCTTTAAAATCATCAAACTGGTAGGATGCTAGTGCACCAGATAAATGCACATAGTGCAAAGCAAGGACCAGCACAAGAATGCCAATTTGAGCCTCAGGCTCCCTACCAGCAGGGAGGTTGCTTCATAAGCAGTGAAGCAGGTCTGCAGATGTCTTTCTTTTCCTCTGTCTATCGTGCCTCTCAATTTTTCTCTTTCCTATCCAACAATAACAATGGAAAAAAGATGGCTTCCAGGAGCAGTGGATTCCTAGTGCAGGCACTTCTTCTTCTTCTAGTGTTTGCCCTTCTTCTGTAGCCAGTCAACAGCATCAGGTTGAGCCTGATGTCTGCTTGTTGCTGGCTTTGAAAGTGACTGGGATCCATGTGGATTCAGTCGGCTAGGAAGGATCTTCAGTTTCCCCAATAAATGGGTACTCACGGGATGCACCACGAGAAGGTCGATCCAATGCATCCCAGTGCAGGCACTGTGACCCAGTAATAACCCCAGAGGCAATAAAATAAAATAAATAAAGTAAAATGAAATGAAATGAAATGAAATAAAATCAAACTGTTCGCTACTCCACAACATTCAAAATCTTCATACAAGTCCTATAGCTTCTCAGCCACATTCTCTTGACCTTTGCATTTGCTGCCCTGGTTACAGCTGCAGTTAGTTTCACCACAGCTGCTGATTTCACAGGCCATAGCTGCTCTTGTCTCTAGGACTTTGCTTCTAGCTGTGCCTTTCCACTTCAATCTGTAGTTTGCATCTTGATCTAAAGATATCACCCATATCAAAATGCTCTCTCTAGGTTTGCATACAAAATCTTTGAACCTTTTCTCCATTATTCTGCAAATGAAATGTTTTTGTGGTCTCTATACTACTATACTACATAAGGTTCCTATTGCATATTTTCTTATAGCATTAGCTGATAGCAATACTGTGGATTTTTTCCCCACTGTATTTCTCTCACTGTCCACTTTTTACTTGCCATGTGCTATAAGGAGTCAATCTAAGTTCAGATCAAACCCAATATACAAAGCAAAACAAACAAACAGAAAGTCTTGCATAGGGTTGGGCAGTAGGCATATGCTACAAAAATCTCTATTTCATGATTCTGGCCAAAAGAGGAGCTAAAAGTTAATGGTGAGGGTTGTACAACATACAATATATATAAACAAACAAATAAACAAAAATGTGAGTTGGGCTTTTTAAGGAGATGAATGTTGCATAAATTATATCTTAATAAAGCAATTGTAAAAGTCAGCTACAGGGGCTAATGAAGAGCATTTTGATGTTGACTTAATTTTTGGGCAAGAATTAAAAGATAAAACCAACACCAAGGAACATCATTCTAAAGCTATCAAAGCTCAATGACAAGGAAAAAAAATGTTTGGGTTTCCAAGGGAAAGGAAAGAAGTTACATACAAAGGTGAAGTTATCAAGCTTTCATCAGACTTCTCTTCACAAAACTTAGAGGCAAGGAGAGAGTGAAATGACATAGTCAAAGTACTAAAACAGAGGGTATTCTAGCCACAGACCTTGTATCTTATAAAATTATTCTTCGAATATGAAGGAGAAATAACGGTCTTCTCAAATATCTATGAGCTGTAGGACTTTGCCATCATCAGCTCCAGCTTATAAGAATTACTGAAGGGACCGGGTGGTGGCGCACCTGGTTGAATGCTCATGTTACAGTGCACAAGGACCCAAGTTTGAGCCCCAATCCCCACCTGCAGAAGGAAAGCTTTGCAAATGGTGAAGCAGGGCTGTAGGTGTCTCTCTTTCTCTCTCCCTCTCTATCTCCCCTACCCTCTTGATTTCTGACGGTCTCTATCCAATAAATAAAGATAATAAAAAATTAATAAAAAGAATTACTGAAAGGAGTCCCACAAGAGGAAGCTAAGGAATACACATTCTAATTGAAGTGAACAGCAGTAGACTAGAACTAAGAGCATAATAAAAAGGAAAGAATAATGTCAGTGAAGAACTCATCACAGACACCTATCCACATAAAATGACAGATAAAAACAAATGGGCAAAGAATCAACAATTTAAAACAAACTCACAACAAAAACCAGAATGAACATAAATAAACCACATATATCAGTGAATGGCCTAAATTCACCTGTCAAAAAACTCAGAAGAGTTAAATGAATTAAAGAACAGGATTCATCCATTATATGTCTTCAAGAAATATACATCCAAAGAAAAGCTAAATAGAAGGCTAATGTAAGAGGCTGGAGCAAGATGTTCCAAGTTAGTAATTCACAAAAGAGGTCAGGAACAGCTACTCTGTTCTCAGATAAAATAGACTTTCAGGTAAAGAAAGTAAGCAGAGGGTGGCAGATAGTGGCACGCCTGGTTAAGTGCACATGTTACAAGGAACCAGGTTCAAGCCCCTAGTCCCCACCTGCAGGGGGAAAGCTTCACAAGTGGTGAAGCAGGTCTACAGGTGTTTCTATGTCTCTCTCCCTCTCTAGCTCCCCCCTCTCAATTATGGCTGTCTGTATCCAGTAATAAATAAAGATAATTTTATTTAATTAATTTATTTTTAAAAAATATTTGTTTTATTTATTCCTTTTGTTTCCCTTGTTGTTTTCTTGTTGTAGTTATTATTGTTGTTGTCGTTGTTGGATAGGACAGAGAGAAATGGAGAGAGGAGGGGAAGACAGAGAGAGGAGGAGAGAAAGATAGACACCTGTAGACCTGCTTCACCGCCTGTGAAGCGACTCCCCTGCAGGTGGGGAGCCGGGGTTCGAACCGGGATCCTTATGCCGGTTCTTGTGCTTTGCACCACCTGCGCTTAACCCGCTGCGCCACAGCCCGACTCCCGATAATTTTATTTTTTAAAGAGGGTAAGCAGAGACAGAGACACCACATAATAGTCAAAGGTTTAATACAACAAGAAGATATAACCATCATAAATATATATACCCCAAACTCAGATGCAGCCAAATATATAAAACAAATACTTACTGAATTTAGGGGAGACATTGACAGCAACAAAATAATAGTAGTAGATTTTAACAAGCCACTTTCAGTGAGACAAATTATCTGGATACGAAATCAATAAGGAAATAACCTTCTTAAATGAAACTGTAGTTGAAATGGACCTAACAGATATACAGAACTTTCCATGCCAAAAGAAATGAATATACATTCTTCATAAATACACATGGAATATTCACAAGGATTGACCATATGTGGGACCACAAAAACAGCTTAAACAAATATTTAAATATTAAAATTATAAAATGCATCTTCTTAGACCATGATGGTATTAAGCTAGAAATCAACCACAAAAAGAAAAGATACTCCCGCCTGCAGCGGGTGGGGAAATCTTCACAAGTGGTGAAGTAGGGCTGCAGGTGTCTCTCTGTCTCTTCCCCCACCCACCCCTCTCGATTTCTGCCTCTATTCAAGAATAAATAAAAACCTTGAAAAGAGAAAAAAAAAAGATACTGCTCCAAAGTCTGGAGACTAAACAACATGCTTCTGAACAATACATGGGTCATTGAAAAGATAAAAAAAGAAATAAAGAATTACCTTGATAACAATGTAAATAAAGAAACCAGCTATAAGACCCTATGGGATACAGCAAAAACAGTTCTAAAGTTTATTGCAATATAGGTCCACCTTAATAATGAAGATAAATCACTAGTAAGCCATCTAACAAATCAACTGAACCAACTAGAAGTGGAGCAACAAAGAGACCCAGCAGTCATCAGGAGACAGTAAATAGTTAAAATCAGTGCAGCAATCAGTGAAATAGAAGATAAAAAAGACCATTGGGAAGATTAATGAAACCAAGAGCTGTTTCTTTAAAAGGATAAATAAAATAGATAAACCATTAGCTATACTCACTAAGAAAAAAATAAAGAAAGTATGGTAAAATCACTCAGAAATGAGAGAGGAGCTTTGCATAGCAAAGGCTTATACAAAGGATCATGCAGACTAGTGTGGACTTTTATATGAAAATAAATGTGACAACTAAGAAGAAATGCACACATCTCAGAGTCATACCAATTACCAATCTTGACACAAGAAGAAGTAGATAAACTTAACAGGATAACCACTAATAAAGAAAATGAAACACTAATCAAAAGCCTCCCAAGAACAAATGCCCAGCTTCAGATGCCTGTACTAATGAATTCTATAAAACATTCAAAGAACTAATACCCATTCTCCACAAACTTTTCCAGAAAATAGAAGAAAAGCAGACACCCCCAAACACATTCTATGAAGCTAATATCACTCTGGTCCCCAAAGCAGGAAAGGACTCTACTAAAAAAAGAAAACTATAGACCTATAATCCTGATGCAACATTGATGCAAAGATTCTCAACAAAATCTTGGCTAATCAAATACAACAACATATTAAGAAGGTAATACACCCAGACCAAGTGGAATTCATCCCTGGGAAACAAAGATGGTTCAACATTTGCAAATCAATCAGTGTATATCAACAAAAAGGAAAGATAAAAATCACATGACTTTATTACTGATGTAGAAAAAGCATTTGTGACAGAGGACCTAGTGGGGGTTGTATTGTTATGTGGAAAACTGGGAAATGTTATGCATGTACAAACTATTGTATTTACTGTGGAATGTAAAACATTAATTCCCCAGTAAAGAAATTTAAAAAAAAAGAAAAAGCATTTGTTTGACAAGGTCTAATACTCATTTATGATAAAGACCCTGGGGGGCAGATGGAACATTCTCTACATAATAAAGGCTATATATGACAAATCCACATCTAATATCATGCTCAATGGGGGAAAAATTGAAAGCTTTCCCCCTAAAATCAGAAACTAGGCAAGTATGTCCTCTCTCACCACTTCTATTCAACATATTCCTAGATGTCTTCACCACTGTAATCAGGCAAGAAAGAGACATCAAAGGAATCCAAGTTGGAAAGGATGAAGTTAAATTATCATCAATAATAGACAATATGTTGATATACCAATCCTTATTAAAGCCCCGATGACATATTTCAAGGAAATTGAACAACTTCTTCAAAAATTCATGTGGAATTATATATATATATATATATATATATATATATATATATATATATATATATATATATATAGCATGGGTAGCAAAAGCACTCCTGAGGAAAAAGAAGAAAAATAGAGGCATCGCAATGCCAAACCAGATTATGCTACAAAGCAGTAGTAGTTAAAACAGTGTAGTATTGGAACAAAAGAATGGACATATGGATATGTGAAATAGGATAGAGAGCCCATTATATATGACAAAGGGACCAAAACTGCCCGGTGGGTAAAAGAAGATCTCAACAAGTGGTGTTGGGAGAACTGGACAGTCCCATGTAGAAAAATGAAACTAGACCACCAATTAACACCATACACCAGAAATAGTTCAAAATGGATCAAAGATCTGAATACTAGAATTGAAAGTATAAAATACATAGAAGAACATTTCATGATGTTAACACTAAAAACCTATATGGAGATTCCACCTCATGAGTAAGGGGAACTAAAACAAGATTGAACAAATGAACTATATCAAATTTAAAAGTTTCTGTACATCAAAACAAAACTCCATAAGGATAAACAGGAAACCTCATAACTGGGAAAACATATTTGCATACCACACCAGACAAGTGGTGGATATTAAACATATATAAGGAACTCACACAGCTTAACAACAAAAATAAGAATAACCCAATAAAAAAGTGGGCAGAAGACATGAATAGACAGATCTCTAAAGAAGAGATACGCATGGTCCACAGACATATGCAGAAATGCTCCAGTTCACTCATCACCAGAGAAATGCAATTAAAAGTACACCACTGCCTACCAACAGAGGACACTTCACAAGCTGTGTGAAGCAGGTCTGCAGATACCTGTCTCCCTTCCCTTAATTTCTCTGTTCTCTCTACTAAATATTAGAAAGAAAAAAAGAGGGGGATAGCTGTTGGAAGCAGTGGATCTGTAATGCTGGCACTGATCCCCAGTGATAAAACAAGATAATAATAATGATGATGATGCTGATGATACTAATAGTAATAATAAATTTCTATTGCATTCTCATGGAGGAGACCAGGCAGGTTGCACATTGCTTGTGACCCCATGTTTCAGCCTTAGCACTGCATATGATGGTGTTCTGGTCTGCCTCTTTCACTCTCATAAAATAATGAATACATTTTTAAATAAGTAAAAAATTTCTACTGATTGTATTTTTATTACAAATCAGAATTTAGCCAGGTGAAATCAAAGTCCTTACACTGGAGATCCTCCTTTGGTCAGAGTTTCCATTAGTGTAAGACAGAATTCTGACTTGAAGGCATGCTGGGCCTTGCTACTAACATTTTGTCCCCATCTCAACTCTTTATGCCCTGCAGAATCATTCTGAAATACCACAACTCCTCAGGAATGGATTCTCAGCCTCTTCTGAAAGGGAAAACATCCACTTTTTGCCTTCATCCATCTGAAATGTGGTGCCTTTTCTTTTCCCTTACTGACTGAAAATTTCCAAGAAGATTAACTAGATATCTCTGCCTTTGCACAGTTTCAGAGCAAAGGCACAAAGTTGAATTCACACAGTCTGTGTCTCTGAATACACAGCCTTATCCCTGAGAATCAGCAGCTGATTTTATTTCCTCTTCTCCTATTGCTCACTCTTTCTGTCCTCAGTTTCTCACTGTGTCCTTCCTTTTTTTTTGCCAACATGTGTAGCCCACAAAGGGAATATTGCTGAAACTTCAGTTTTTCACCTGCATTCTTTCTAGATTTCCCTATGAATTGTGACTTACACATAAGGACAGTAAATTCTTGGGAAGGAGTATGTTTGAAATTGAATTCTTGCTTCTCAGTCTTGACTCTTTTTTTTTTTTTTCCTCCAGGGTTATTGCTGGGCTCTGTGCCTGCACCATGAATCCACCGCTCCTGGAGGTCATTTTTCCCTTTTTTTGTTGCCCTAGTTGTTGCAGCCTCGTTGCGATTATTATTGCCATTGTTGACGTTGCTTTGTTGTTGGATAGGACAGAGAGAAATGGAGAGAGGAGGGGAAGACAGAGAGAGAGGGGGAGAGAAAGATAGACACCTGCATACCTGCTTCACCGCCTGTGAAGTGACTCCCCTGCAGGTGGGGAGCCGGGGGCTCGAACCAGGATCCTTACGATGGTCCCTGCGCTTTGCGCCACGTGCACTTAACCCACTGCGCCACTGCCCGACCCCCCTCAGTCTTGACTCTTATACCACTATCTTGCTGTGAGAAACTGACCTCACATTCTCTGTCTAAAATTGAAATGTTCCTACTCATGACCACAGAATGTGATCTCAGATCTACAAGGAAGCAGAGGTCACATAGGCTTCTAAGCTAAATACAGGCCCCAGATCACATCAAATCAATGGGGTTTACAGTCAACAATATTTATACACCTTTCCCATATTTGAGATCTACACTCTTCCCTGAGCCAGCTATCTGGTCCTTTTTCCAGCCATGACATCATCTCCCCAAACAATAACTTGGATCCATCTGCATATCAGATTTCAGGCTCAGGGAAAAAAAATACTAGTATAACCACAGGCCCTTTGGAATATAACTAAAATATGCCTACTAGCTATCTATAAAACAGAGACACCCCCAACTCTTCATCTGCATTATTCCAGTCTTTAGGTTCATGATTAGTCAACATTTTTTTGGCTTTATATGTTAACTCTCTTTTCAGCCACCACGTTACAGATGCTAGCATGATGCCAACCAGACTTCCCTGGACAGCCAACCCCACCAATGTGTCCTGGAGCTCCAATTTCCCAGAACCCCGCCCCACTGAGGAAAGAGAGGGGCAGGCTGGGAGTATGGATAGACCTATCAACACCAGTGTTCAGTGGGGAAGCAATTACAGAAGCCAAACTTTCCACCTTCTACAACCCACAGTGACCTTGGGTTCATACTCCCAGAGGGTTAAAGAATATGAAAGCTATTGGGGGAGGGGAGAGGATATGGAGTTCTGGTGGTGGGAATTGTGTAGAGTTGTACCCCTCTTATCCTATGGTTTTTTCAGTGTTTCCTTTTTTTTTTTTTCTTTCCTCCAGGGTTATTGCTGGGCTCGGTGCCTGCACCATGAATCCACCGCTCCTGGAGGCCATTTTTCCCCCCTTTTGTTGTCCTTGTTGTAGCTTTGTTGTGGTTATTATTATTGCCCTTGTTGATGCAATTCGTTGTTGGATAGGACAGAGAGAAATGGAGAGAGGAGGGGAAGACAGAGAAGGGGAGAGAAAGATAGACACCTGCAGACCTGCTTCACCGCCTGTGAAGCGACTCCCCTGCAGGTGGGGAGCCGGGGGCTCGAACCGGGATCCTTCGCCGGTCCCTGCGCTTTGCGCCACATGCGCTTAACCCACTGCGCCACCGCCCGACCCCCCCCTAGTGTTTCCTTTTTATAAATAAATAAATAAAACAGGCATTTAAGGGAAACCAGTTCTTTGCTATGATAGATGGGTTACTTGGTAGCCATGAAGTTGTCAAAATATGTTATCTATAGTTATTTCTTCCTGATTACTAATTCACTGCATTCCAAGAATATAGAGGTGTATGGGGATGATATCTTAAGTGTGAAGAACAAGCTAGTCTTCTAGGATCTTCTAATTTGAACAGGTAGGCTTTCTCTCTTCACAATAATTGTTATTTAGGGAAAT
The DNA here is from genome assembly GCF_950295315.1 of Erinaceus europaeus. NCBI lineage: Eukaryota > Metazoa > Chordata > Mammalia > Eulipotyphla > Erinaceidae > Erinaceus > Erinaceus europaeus. The sequence continues at coordinate 103,218,373 of NC_080164.1, read as the reverse complement.
CCTTAACTTGCGTCAGTGAACATATTTTATATATTTAACCAGAAATCTGCTGTTTAGAAATTGGAATATGTACTGCAGAAGAAATTCTTATCTCTTTAAAAATAACAAAAATCAAAATGATGTCAACTCCTGCAACTTTGGCTAGTGTGGAATAGGTGCTAGCAAAGCTTTCCCCCACAGGGATCAACGAATCTCAACAGAAGTCCTCACAGGAGCCCAGATGGAATTCTCAAGAAGAAACTATAAAATGCCTAGAATATGTAGGTACAACATTTTAGTTCCTTAAACAAGAGATATGTTTAGAGATTCAGCCCCAAGGGAACAAAAGAAAATAGAAACAAATGGGGTTATATCAAATTCAGTACACAATGAAAGAAACTGCCACAAGGTTAAAAAGTCAGCATAGGAAGTGGGAGAAGATATTTCCACATCAGTCTTATGACAAGGGGTTTATGTCACAACATATAAATAAATCATAGAGCCTATCAACACAGCCAATTTTTTAAAAAATAATTAATTGATTAATTAATTAAAATATTAAAATTAATAAATAAATTTTAGATAGAGACAGTAAGAAAATGAGAGGGAAGGGGGAGATAGGGAGAGAACAGGACAGACATCTTACAGCTCTGCTTCACCACACACTTCCATCCTCAGGTGGGGACCAGCCTTAAACCCAGGTTCTTGAACATTTCTCTTTTTTATATCTGTCAAGATCTCAACAGACAGTTATCCAAAGACAGTACAGTCACATATATATATATATATATATATATATATATATATATATATATATATATATATGACTTCAGATTGTTTCCTTAACTTCTGCCTCAAATTTGTATGAGCCACCATTTACTGAACTTCGTTTCCTTCCAAAATGCAAGTCACCTTTAATCTCAGTGTTACTTTATTTTTAAAAATTTCTTTAGTGGGGTAATTAATGGTTTATAGTCAACAGTAAAATAAAACACAATCATTTGTACATGTGCTTAGTGTTACTTTAAAGCACAGTCTTATAAATAATCAAGTTTTAACTATTGCAGATTTTATTTTATTATAAATTTTATTTTTTTATTTCTGTTATTTACTTATTACTGGATAGAGACAGAGAGAAACAGAGAGGAGAGGGGAGATGGAGAGAGGAAGAGAAACTTGAAGCCATTCTTCACTTGCAAAGTTTTTCCCCTGCAGGTGGGGCAGGAACTTGAACCTGGATCCTTGCACACTATAATGTGGGCACTTAACCAGGTGCACAGTTCCCTCTCTTGCAGATTTTATAAGATAGAGAAAACATTAACAATTTGCATAGATTGAGTTACCTTGGAAAATATCCCTCCCTCTAATTCTATCTGTTCTTCCTGGTGATTCAAATGTCTCTTACCCTAAAATAGCTTAATATAGTAAAAATTAAGGAGTTAAATTATCAGAATCCTCAAGGGGAGTTTTGTGTGGTTGTAGCATTCTAGGAAGGATATTAGAAGAGAAACATAAGCTTTTGTTTAGATCAATGAGCTTCCTGATGCTATCAGTAGGAAAAGTAGAAAAGGTCACAAAACAGAAACTACTGTGCGGTCAATTCTGGCCC